>NC_056725.1:1465485189-1465785189 GCF_019279795.1 Protopterus annectens
CATGTTAAGGGTGTGCACCCCTATGCACCCACAAATTGTATGCATCTCAATCAGCATCTGCACAACTAACACATTTGTTTAATACTGCATTTGATTGCACAGGTCATATGTCACATATCAGTTTTGTGTAATGTTAAAATATGCAGTATTGTGGCCCTATGGGATATCAGGGAAGAGGGTGCCATGTCAATAAGGGTATGTCCACTCCTCATAGCCACAGTAAGGTTTGAAGGTGATCAGTGCAATTGT
Source organism: Protopterus annectens (assembly GCF_019279795.1). Taxonomy (NCBI): domain Eukaryota; kingdom Metazoa; phylum Chordata; order Ceratodontiformes; family Protopteridae; genus Protopterus; species Protopterus annectens. The sequence goes on from NC_056725.1 coordinate 1,465,485,439, forward strand.
ATTTTATTGCTCATACATGCACCACCGATGATGAGATTTGCAAATCAGACATAAGGCATTCACTATTGACATCTGCCCACATATCATCCCAGGTATGTATCGGACAAACACATAGGGGCTGTGAGCAGCAGAGCAAACATAACTGACACACATATACACATTCAGCAATGGCGTGTACACCTGTGAGCTATGGTGCACAGTACATGGCAGGGTGCTGAACAGGTGCACAGCAATACTGTGTACATGGATGCAGTCTGTTCCTGGGGAAATGGCATCACCTACTAACATAATCAATGCATCACAGAGATGTATAATGTTGGGAACAGGGATTGACTATAGCTGCAGTGCATGCTGTTGAATACCATATGTCATGCATGTTGACAGATGGGTAATGAGAGGTCTGTGTGTAATATCTTTGTGCAACCTCACCTGTAAGTGTGCATGTGTGTGTGTGTGTGTGTGTGTGTGTGTGTGTGTGTGTGTGTGTGTGTGTGTGTGTGTGTGTGTGTGTGTGTGTGTACAGTTAAGCAATGACATACAGGTCTTAAAGTGTGTTTCTTGTTTTCCCCTCACAGGTGGTGAGGTGGGTCAGAGTCCCTCCTGCAGGCAAACTGATGTTAGTGTCCATACAGACTCTGACAATGATGATAGGTGTGTTGAGGCACAGTCAGAGTTGTCAGGGGCTGAAGCTGTGCCATCATTTGACATCCCACTGTTATCCACCCCATCCCCGCACATAGTCACATTGCCTACACATACCCCATCAGCAGTGGACATAGATGAGGGAGAGTTGGTGGGTGGTGGCATGGGACAGGACAGTGTGGTGTCTATGGCATGTGTGTCTGGACACAGCAGCCATAGCCAGATTCATGGTGAGGTAACACACAGGCAGATGTACAGGGATGCTAATAGAAGGGCTGCTGGTCATCATGCCTCTGGCAGAAGTGCCACATCTGGTGAGACCAGACACATGTTTCAGGCTGTCATGAAGGTGCAGGCACATATGGAACGGTATACCAGACAGGGTCTGAAGCTGCAGAGGGCTATTCATTCTGCTGTTATTGACAACATCCATGATCTTGCAGGTGCCCACCATTATTTTACAGAGGTCCTGGATAGATGGTTGGGTGAGATGGTGGGAATCCTCGACCATGGAATGTCTGTACTTGAGCATATGGTGGGAGTAGTGCGACGGCCATGTGGACGTAGGCCAGCAACACCAACAGGTAGAGGTTGATGTGGACATGCAAGAAGTCAGAGCCACTCACACAGTGGCAGTACCAGCCCCAGCACTGCAGTGGTGGTGCAGTCCACACTACAACATAGCAGGCCACGTGCAGTTGGCCCTGGTTGGTTTCAAGAGGGACCCGGATCTAGCAGACATATGTCATTATCAGGGGAGAGTACCATATCGTGGCTTGTACCTAGTGGTGCCCGTGGAACCCCTGGTGGGCACAGCTCTCATGTCCATGGCCAGAGATGGTGAACTGCGCACCCTGCCAGGTATGGTCTGCAGCTGTCCAACAAAATCCTGTATAGGGCAGTCACATGGCAGAACTGTGTGCATACACACACACACACACACACACACACACACACACACACACACACACACACACACACACACACACACACACATATCACCAACACAGCTAGGGAAACTGCATACCTACACACACCACATCTGCACAGCCAAATTAATAATGAAACCCCCTAACACACACACATGATGTCAAATGACTGGCTCAGCCTAGGTCTCTGGCAAACCCACAACACACCCTGTGCATATGATGATACCTGTGCCACATCCCTGTCATCCATAACATTGATGCAGGAACAGGCTAATATGGTTCTGATGCACAGGGTGACTGTACTATGGTGTACTAATGTAATGCTGTGTAACATGTTTTCAGCACTAAAGTTTAATGCTTACATGTTAGTATGTGTAGCTGTCCAGTCATTATGCATTATAGCTGTTATTAACAATAAGTGATTGTGGTCTCCATAATGTATTCCATTTGTGTTGTAGGTGTCTATGTGTCAGCGGGATGTTGGTCTGCTGTTGTTTCCTACAAGGGGTATGGCACTGTGGTGACACCTTGACTGTGCTATATCCTGGGTACTGCTGAACACAAGTTACAGGTCTGTATAACAGTTACTGAATGTGCCACATATCTGATAGGTCTGAAGGATGTATACAGGTGAGTGCATGGTGGCTGATGTCAGCAGCTGTTCTCCAGTGGACAATGGTAACTGTACTCGGTGGTGCACACCACATGTTTGTGTATAACACACATACACACACACACACACACACACACACACACACACACACACACACACACACACACACACACACACACACACACACACACACACACACACACACACAGGCTTTAGTGTTGATGCAGTACACAGAGAATACTGTACACATGGATGTATGTACTTTTGCAAGGAACCCATTTTAGCCTATGTAATTCCACCACGACAGAATAGGCACAAAATCACATTGGGAAATAATCAGTCTGCTAGTTTAATGTCATTGATGATGGTACTGGTAGGGTATATGTCCCCTTCCCCAATGTAGTGCAATCCTCAACTTGGTAAACATAGGTGTGCTGGTGTGGGTGGCACAGCAATACCCTTTGGAGGGTGTGGGGTGGTGTAGAACTGCAAATAGTGTGATTGACAACTACTTAACCTGTTAACATGAACTGTACAGTATTACAGCCAACTAAGCGGGTGGTACACTCAACAATAACCGCAATGATGGTGGTTGTGTCCACAAGATCCACACCCAGCTATATATACCAACCCCAGTATTGCTGTACAGATATACAGTGGGGAAGAGGGCATTTACACATCTACTACTAGTTTTGATGGAATGAATTTCCACAGGATGATACCTGTGGAATGTTAGTATTTGCCAGCCAGTTCTCAGACAGATGACCTCCTGGGATGTGTATATTCTGCAAACTGAAGTAGATCGCTTCACATACACACACACACTATTACTTGGAAACACTGGGACTAGAACCCCTACCTAGGTACTTAATGCTACTAATGTGTGTGGCCTTAACTGCACACACCACACAGCTTTTAGGTTGAGGTGTGTTCCAGGTTAAATGTTAAGTGAAAAACATCACCAGGCATTGCACAGTATGGTAACGGGGGATGTACTGGTTGTTTATGAACAATACATAGTGTGACATACTGTCATATACACGTTGACAATAACATAACAGTCATACACACATTTGAGAGACCTGGGTTTATTGGTGTTATCTTGTCAGTGTGCCCATATTGTTACAGATAAGTTGCACACAGCACATGCATCATTGGGCTGGATAGTGTACTCAGTTACCTGTATGGTTGATTGTGACAGTAGTCCCCATACAGTGGACCTCGGGACATGTACTGGGGGTACAATGATGTAAAGGCAGTATACCCAGCAGCCACACCCCACATTGGATAGTGTACTCACTGAAACCCATGATAATACTCTGGACATACCCACCATCACACATTGACCAGGACTGCGATACAACCCCTTGTCTATCTCAAGAGTGCTACTACAGGGGTATGCATCTATTGCATATGCCACAGGGATAGTAGGGTGATGTTTTGCCATGGCTCTCCTATGGTCAGCAACACCCTATCCCTTATACTGCGTGGCAATGTGAACTGTATTAGGAGAATGTGGCCTCAGAATGCTGCATCCTAAAAATATACACACTTGCACACATGCACACACTTGCCGGGACTCAGAAGGTAACCCATGCCTATCTACACAATTGTAAAACAGTGTTGTGCTGGTAATGCAAGCTACAGGTAGAGCTTAGGGTGAAGAGTGTAACAAAGTACATGTAATGTCCATTACAGCAACTATGCAATGGGGAGTGCAGTGGGTGTGAAGGCCTCAGGGTATTATCAACTACAGGTTTACAAACACATAGACACTGTTTTTCTCAGTAATGCACACTAACACATTTGTCAGTACTGGGGTCCATAGGTGCAGGTGGTCATAGGTGTGTACCAGGATATTGTCCATGGAGAGATGGGAAGAGTAGGGGATGTGGGTACAGTGGTATCATAACACCTGCCATTTGCCAGCAGGCGATCTATCAACTGATGCCATGTGAGTGATCCTCAGCGTGAGAGTTAAATGCAACATCCAGTTATCTGGTTACCTCTTGCAGAGGGCAAGTGAGGTGCTCCAATTGACATGTATGCAACATGTATTAAGTAACATGGTCAGTGTCTGTCTTGGAGACCTGTACCCAAGCATGTTCTGTTGACTGGTAGTGTAGTTGAGGTATCCATGGCATGTGGTGCGTACAGGGTGGGGATTCCTAGCTGTGGCATTCATAATACAGATGGGCAGACATGTCAGTGTCAGTCAAGCATAGATTGCCTGTAAGCAGATATGATGGATACCTGAAACCTGCACATTTGTACAGAGGACAGACAGACATCAGCTAGCCAACTGTTTATGCATTAGGATGAATGTGTTGACAGATAGATGTCTGACACTGATAGGTATGCCATTACTACATAACAGCAGCCCTCAATGACATGTCCGATACACACAGTAGTCTACAGTTAATATCCACATGTCACATCAATATCCAGTAGGAAATATTTAATGACACACAGCTCACACACCAGTAACAAAACAATGAGAACTCAGCATCCATCTCTGCATGAAGGGGTGTTTGGTTCCAGTACTACAATCTGCAATCTACTCTTACTTGGAAAAACACTGTCAACAGTAGTAACGTAATGATACACTACATGCCAGTGTGACTGCATATAACCTGGGATACTACCAATGTATGTAACACATTCAAATGGAAAATAGGGTTGTACAAGACATATATACTCAGGTGTCCCAGACAGTAGACTCACACCCCTTGCTACTGTACTGACAGCACATAGATGCATGTTATGTACATCCAATTAAATACACTTATTAAAGATGTCATTACCCTGCTATTTTATCAGGCTGGAATGTGATCACTGCTTATCAGGGCTGTGGCATGCTTAGCAGGTTTCAGCATTGCTGCAATATAAATGCTAAGCAGATTTGCACACTGGCAAACGAAGATGAAACAGTCTAAGCACCTGTATGTTTAACCATACATTAGCAGTGCTTACCATCATGCAACCCCATGCAAACCTACTTAAAGCTGCTCAAAACTGATTTAACCACTCTGTATCCAACAGCTCATGTTCTGCCCAGCAACAAAATAAACAGCCCTTGCAAGGCTTAAACCCAGGACCCTGCACACAATCATTATAGCAGTTAACCACTAAGCAATCACAGCTGTGAAAACAGCTATTGTTTTTTCCAATATATCTGTCAGTACACATACTGAATAGTATTGAACAACTGCTTTGACTTCTACAATTTTGTAGTACTTGTTAGTGGTATTAGTGTTATATCAAGTATGTTGTACCTAAATATACACATATCAGATAAATACGGTGTGATACATCTGGGAAGGTATATGCAACAGTCATGTTTACACATAACAAGGATATGGTTTTATATATATGCATATGTAGATATATGTATACATGTACATACACATATATATTTATAAATATGTACTTATATATATATATATGCATATTGTGTTATATATATGGTTATATATAGATCTATCTGTATATATATATATATATATATATATATATATATGTGTGTGTGTGTGTGTGTGTGTGTGTGTGTGCATATATATATATATATATATATATATATATATATAAAATATATGCATATATATCTATATATATATCTATATATATATATATATATATATATATATATATATATATATATATATATGGGTCTACTGTATATGTTCGAAAATACACTTCTTTGAACTCACACAGTAGACCCTGGGTTACGCAAAAGTACACTTAATCGAAAGTGCACTTTCGCAAAACCCACTTCAGTGAACGGGCTACTACTGACTTTAGTGCAGTAGTTACAGACCTTAGGGTTAGGGAGCGGGTCATGGTAAGGGGACAGCTAGTAGAGCTATCCCCTTACCATGACCCGCACCCTAACCCTAAGGTCCGTGACTACCACACCACAGTGGAGGACAGGCTATCCTCCACTGTGTTGCGGTAGTCACAGAGCTTAGACCCACTACGGTCATGGTAAGGGGATAGCCCTACTAGCTATCCCCTTACCATGACCCTAACCCTAAGGTCTGTAACTACTGCACCACAGTGGAGGACATAGCATGTTTTCCTGCTATCCTCCACTGTGGTTTGATCCGTTTGTTGAAGCTGAGTCCGTGAAAGTGCACTTTTGAATAAGTGCACTTTCACGTAACTGAGTGGTCTACTGCTCTTTTTTGAATACGTGGTATTTGATGAAAAGCATTAGACCCATATATATATATATATATATATATATATAGGTATATACATATTTATATATATATATATATATATATATATATATATATATATATATATATATATATATATATATATATATATATATATATGTATATATATATATATATATATATATATATATATATATATATATATATATATATATATATATATATATATATATATATATATATATATATATATATATATATATATATATATATATATATATATATATATATATATATATATATGTGTATATATGTATATATATATATATGCATATATATATATATATATATATATATATATATATATATATATATATATATATATATATACATACATATATGTATAACATATGTCCATAACATGTACTGGAGTCATACCCCAGCACCAATAGTCACAACCTCTTAGTGCAAGGGGATGTCATGCAAGTATTGCAGGTATAAATGTAGACTTTTGCTACTGTAACAGAAGTTGACTTAGAAATGTTGTGTGGGAAGTCACATCTGATATTGACATGTACACCATCAGTTACTGATAGACATTATAAGATCATCATAGTACAGTACCACACAAATCCAAGTAATGATCATGTGGAATGCAGCAGAGATATGACCGATAAATGTGGCAGTCTGACACACTCTGGTCAGTCCAGAGGTTTACACAGAACCCCTTACTGCAAGAGGTGTGGACCAAGCCTGACAAAGTCGATGTTTACAGCCATATAAATGGAGATATCACAAAAATACTGGACTTGATAAGCTCACACAGTTTATGCATTCACACACTCCTGTCTGTCCTGATACATAATAACTGGAGGAGCAGAGGTCAAAAGCCCACATACTACCCACTAGTTAGTCACATACATCTGTACAGAATCCCACTGCTTTGTCAGAAATACACAACAGTTATGGTGGGCCAGCAACAGTACATCTGACAAATATCTGGACATAACATCACACTGGGTAAATACACTGAGCTGCTAGACATGTCACAATGCACTGTGCAAACTACAGGCAGACTGCCACAACACTGGCCTACATTTCTTATGGGGGAACACACATGTACCTGCAAATATAGCAGGCTCGACATGTATGTAACAGCACGGAGTAGCAGACACATGTGTGAAAGCGCATACCCACAACCAGTCTGAACACAGCCACAGTCACATATGGTGAGCGTATTTAATATTATAGTATATGGACTGTGTGAACAACACCATCCTCATATGTGCCACTCACAAACTAACCCTACATATACTTGGCCAATACACAGTGTATTCCAATGTCTGACTGTGGTATTGGACATGTGTCGGTCTGGCCCTACAAACATGTACACACATGTACACAGATTGGGTACTATACACTCGAGCAGCATGCAACATCACATAGAACAGGACCAAGAACAATGACATCTACCACAGTCTGTACACAGGCCAAGGTACATATTCACAATACACACTCTGTTGACAATCACCATAAGTACACAGACATCACTGCTGTTCACATTACAACAAAATGTCCAGGTTTTGTCCTCAGATATGAGGCCTACTATACATAATATGTCTATCAGTCTGATATCTCACTGGCTTATCAGGTATGATGTCAGTAAATAATGATGTACTGAACATATGCACCTCTTACTGCATGACATATGTACAAAGGTTGACAGAGTTATAGCTGGAGACACAAACACAGGCCCAATATTGATATGTTGCTGTGATAAACCCATACATTTACTGGTGTAACAGGGTTTGTTGTGACATATGTCTTCTGAGGGAAATGAATCCAGTAACTCACATGGCTTTCACCATGTACTGACTGCAATCCTCAGAGTATGCTACTGCATTTCTAAAGATAAAAAACTGTGATTAACACAACACATATAAGACTCCAAACACTGGCTAGTCTGCAGATAGCCCTACAGGTGAGAGTTTCCCCAACCACATAACACTGTCATGACAGATATTAAATCATGTAGAACAGCCGTATTCACACAAACCCTGTTAAACCAACATTACTTCAAATGTAGAAGAGCAATATTTACATTCTGTCCTCATGTCTGGAACATCCCCCTCCTGTTTGTTGGCCTGCCTCCACAGTGTATGTTGTAAGAGGTATATCCAATTACCATCTGTGATGCTGTTTGTCAAACATCCACATGAAGTCCTGCTCACAGTGAAGGAAAAGAGCCAACACCCACATGAAGTGCTTAGTTATAGGAATATGTTTCCATGCAATTGGCTATAGGAATGATACCACAGCTGTTCCACATGCAATCAGCTAGTGGGGGACTGCAATTCATGCACATGCCATCAGCTGATCAGGAGCATCACTTACAAATCTCAAGCTGCTGCCTAAGCAAAGCAGGTGTACTTTTCCACATCCACCAGAGAAGGAATGAGAGAGACACACAGAGACAAAGTAAGAAAGGAAGGGAGTAGGAGAGTAACAGCCAAGCATATTTGTGTATGATCCATGGCTGGAGAGTGGTATCTGGGCATTATGATAGTTGCCTATACTGTGTACTAATCCATACTGTCACATGGTAATTGCACATGGCTGTACACATTTATGGCTGAGGATTGTCGACTAGAATCTCTACAAAGTTTGGAAAATGTTAGCCTTGTAATGTTGACAATGGGACATGTAGCTCCTGAATATAATGATGTGGCAAAACTCACACTGCAATGGACCCAGTCATTACACAATCACCCCAACAAGGCACTGATAACACACACACTTACCAGTACTGAGTTTCAGACCCCTACCTGATTATGTATTGCTATTACATTGTTATGCAGTTATTGCATGCATCACTGAGCTTACATGTTGGAGAACTGTCCAAAGGTATCTTTGAAGGTGAGTGACAGCAACAGTGATAAAGGAGGGATAAGGGAAATGTAGTACATGTGACTGTTTACAAAAGCACGTGTCAAGGAAGACACAACCACACTCTCAGGGAATCACAAACATTATCACAGTTGGCAGGGTCAGTATTAGGACTCCTACCTAAATAGTGTGTTACAGTACTGTATTACACAGTTATCACATGCACCACAGAGCTTATCAGGCTGATATATGGCCAAAGGGTTATCTCAAGGTGACTGACATCAGAAGACGTGCTACAGTAGGGCAATGGGAGGTGTAGTAAGTGTGAATGGCTTCAAAATCATTAATCTCCACACACACACACACACACACACACACACACACACACACACACACACACACACACACACACATGCCAGTACTGACATGCATGGGTTCATTGCTTCACAGGTGTGTAGTAGTTAACTGTGCCAGAAGGCTGTACAAGGCTAGGCAAATGGGAATACCCTGGCATCAGGCCACATGACAATGGTCTCCAGTGTGGATCTGGGGTGTAGTCCCTGGATTAGCCCACAATTTTGGGTATTGTATTCACCATCCACTCATCTGGGTTACTATTGTGGGTGGTCAGTGCTGCGCAATGCTTGCCATGTATGTGATCTATATTCCATAACATGGACAATGTCTGGGTTGTGCACATGTCCCACATGCATGTTCTGTGATGTGTGGAAGTGTACTTGGGGTCTCTGGGGCATGTTGTGTGGACAGATTGTTATCATCTAATGTGGCATTTTTCACTTCATGTGGTGAGACCTGGCTATGGAACGGAGGTCATGCCTGCACCTACATTGACAGCATGATACAGTTTTTCAGTGGAATTAGTGGCATCTGTGCATAAAGGGCATGTGTATAAGGCATGGTATTCCCTTTGTGGGTTACATTTTCATACTCTACAGCTGTTGCAGGCGTCCAGTGGGGAACATAGCAAAGGACCACTGTAAGCAGTTATTTGCCTATTGTAGGGAAGGAACAGGGTGCCATGTCCTTTTACTTGCTGGATAACACACACTCAGTCAGGAGATGCTCCACATCACAGTATATGCTGATGTAATTGGCAGTATTGTGGTCAAGAGGCATGTAGCCCACTGCAATCACACCATGGTTACTCTCTGTGAGCAATATGCAGGGAACTACCAATATAGTGGTTGTTGCCTGGCCAAGTGTGTTTGTGTATGAGACATGGGTAGAGAGTGTTTTCTCAGTAATGCAGGGGTTGCCTATATTGTTCGATCCATAATGTCACATGTAGGGCTATGGATTGTTTACACTCGCCTCACTGCTGTTTGACATCTGCTGTCCTTGTAAGGTGAACATTGTGACATATAGTAGGTCCTCAATATAATAATTTAGCAACACTCGCCCAACAATGCATCCTGTCATTACACAATCACAGCAACCTCCACACAGGATACTAATAACAAACACACACACTTGCCAGTGCTGATACTCAAGCTCCTATCTAGCTATGTATTGCTACTACAGTGTACTGAATTTATCGCATGTGCCATGGAGCTTATTGGATGGATGTTGTCCCAAGGTACTTCTAAGGAGAGGAACATCATCAGCCCTTGTAAATACTGGCATTGGGTGATGTAGCGGGTGAGAGATCCCAAACATTATTTTACCCTAATCACACATCTACATTTGCCAGGGATGAGGTTCAAACCTCTATCTAACAACCTTTATGGACCGTTATGTCATACATTTACAACATGCACCACTGACCTGATATGGTATAGGTTTTGCAACAGACACTTGTATGGTGGATGATATCTGCAGGCATGCTAAAGTCAGGCTCTGAGATGTGTACTCGCTGTAAATAGGGACAAAATCTTTGAGGTACACACACAAATGAGATTCAAACCCATATCTGTGTAGTTACTATAAATACATTGTTCTGCATTTATGGCATGCACCACAGAGCTTATAGAGTTAGCCCTTCTCCAAAGGTATATTTCAAGTTAGATGACATCAGCAGGCTTGCTAAAGTAGGGCAATGGAAGTTGTAGTGACTGTGAATGGCCTCAAAAGCATTACTCTCTACACACAGACACAGAGTTCCACCATTGCCATGTTTGAGATTAGAACTCCTACCTAACTAGTACATCATACTATAGCATTACACAGTTAGCACACGTGCCATAGAGTTAGCTTTCATCCAAAGGTGTATTTCAAGGTGAATGACATCAGCAGACTTGCTAAAGTAGGTCAATGTGAGGTGTAGTGTCTATGAATGCCCTCAAAATCATTGATCCCTACACACACAGAGTTTCACAGTTGTCATGTCTGGGATTAGAAGTCCTACCTAACTAGTACATCACTCTATAGCATTATGCAGCTATTGCACATGCCACAGAGTTTACAGGGCTGAATCTTGTCCAAGGAGGTATTTCAAGGTTAATGACATCAACAGGCTTGCTAAAGTAGGGCAATGTGAGGTGTAGTGACTGTGAATGGCCTCAAAATGATTGATCCCTACACACAAAGTTCCACAGTTGTCATGTCTGGTATTAGAACTCCTACTTAACTAGTAAATCATACTAGAGCATTGCAAAGCTATTGCATTTACCACAGAGCTTACAGGGTTAAATGTTGTCAAAGCAGGTATTTCAAGGTGAATGACATCAGCAGGCTTGCTAAAGTAGGGCAATGGGAGGTGTAGTGACTATGAATGGCCTCAAAAGCATTGATCCCTACACACACAAACAGGGTTTCATAGTTGTTATGTCTGGGATTGGAACGCCTACCTAACTAGTATATTACACCATAGAATTTCACAGTTACTGCACACACCACAGAGCTTACAGGGCCAAGCCTTATCCAAAGGGGTATTTCAAGGTGACTGACATCAGCAGGCTAGCTAAACTAGGGAAATGGGGAGTGCAGTGTTTGTGAATGGGCCATAAACCATTTCTCTGGAAACACACACACAACACTCAGTCACACACAACTTTACATTTGACAGGACTATGTATACTACTGCTAGATGAATAATGACTTGTGCTGCCATGTTACACAGTTATCACAAGCACCACAGACACTATAGTGCTGAGGGCTACCAGAAGCAAATGTCTACAGTGATAGACATTGGCACATCATGTGATACTGGCCAATTGGATGTGTGCTGGGTGGGACAAGCCTCATGATGGGAAGTTCTTTGTCACTGTCTGTCTCTCTCTTCCCCGCAACTCTGTTTGTGTATGTCTGACCTATTATAGTGTGTTGTCCTTGGATATATGTGTGTATTCCTATCTGATGTGTGTGCAAAGCATGACTGGTGTGCAATGTGGTGTGTGTGCACATACATCTGCAACTGACATATATGTATAGTCCACTGTTGTTGCCAGATATGGGCTTCATTACTTTAAGTGTGGGAGCATGCCCAGTATGACCCTTCTGTATTTTGTTGTCAGACATGGACTTCGTTTCTCTAAGTCTGAGACCATGTCCAGTATGACCTTCTGTATTGAATGTGTGAATCCATTCCAGGTAGATTGTACTCCAGTGCAGGCATTTGTGTTCTACACCTACAGTTAGCAACCTGGTTCTGCAGGGTATCTGTACATAGGTTGACAATATGGAGCCACAATGGGCAAAGGATAGTGGGATACTGTAACTAATTGTGTCTGTGCTGCTTCTGCACCACGGTTTTGATGTTAGCAGAGATATTCAGACATATGTACTGTTTAACACTGTGATGTATTATACCATCAACTACTGACAGATATACTTATTTGCTCCCAGTAATTTCCTGAGGAATACAAGATGAATGAAGCTGTGTCCAGTATCGTGGTCTGCAGCCTACATATTCTTGCACAATCATGCCATTCTTGAGGGGGCTGCAGACACTTGCTGATGGGGTCTGTGTAAATGGTCCAGCACCTTGATACTGTGGTGGCTGAGGATCCCATGCTTGTACATCTATCAACATGACAGAATGGCTATATTCTGCTGTGGCCATATCTCTCAGCTGTACAAATTCATACAGGTTACCCAGAGGCAGGGCTAATATATCTGATCATTTCCACTTCACATTGGGTTTACAAGCAGGTTTGTAGCCACCCATTCTTGGGTTTGCAGGCAGGGAAAGAATGGGCACACATCAGATTTTCAGACTTCAGACACTCCATGCCGTCCATGCTTCTACCTCCCCGTTATTCTATCCTCTTCCTAACATTATGCAAGTGATATCTGATAAGTATCCCTATAGTTATTTGAAAACAACACAACCAACTAGTACTCGTGAACACAAAAAGACAGCGAAACTTGCAGATGTTCTCCTTTTCCAAAACTTTATTCCATAAGCGCTTTCATAAGGACTAGTATCCAAACTTCCTCAGACAAAGTTGCACAAGCAGTTAATGACATATACTTATACAATTAATAAACAAAACAATAAAACAATTATATATATAAAAAAAACAATTGAATAATTAAATAAACAACTCAATTCCTTTCCTCCTATGGAAAACGATTTACTTTGTATTTCCACATATAATTCATGATTTTATTACTAAATACCTAGACACTAAACTAGTGACTTGAATTAATATAAAATACAACTGTATTAAATAGAAATATATATATATATATATATATATATATATATATATATATATATATATATAAAATATAAAAATATTTGTGGTATAATTGAATAAATGAAATACCTGGGGCTATGTTTTTGTGTTAACCCCCCCACACACACACACACACACACACTCTACCTATCTAGCTGTTTAAGTTACAAAATGCATTTAATGGAAGCATATTCATTAAGGCCAGGGTGTGTGTGTGCGCAAAAGTTCTAATTTGCCACAACAATTCCTTTTCTTCTAACCTTAATGTCCATGGCCCTCCTCTTTTGTTATATAGTTCCTGGTGCACAATGGAAAACAAAAAAATTGTGAGTGGGATGTTACAATGTGTGCCTAGCCAAAGCATTTGTGGAAAAGGAATTGTTGTGGCAAATTAGAACTTTTTCACACATACACCCTGGTCTTAATGAATATGCTTCCATTAAATGCATTTTGAAACTTAAACAGCTAGATAGGTAGAGTGTGTGTGTGTGTGTGTGTGTGTGTGTGTGTGTGTGTGTGTGTGTGTGTGTGTGTGTGTGTGTGTGTGTGTGTGTGTGTGTGTGGGTTAACACAAAAAACATAGCCCCAGGTATTTCATTTATTCAATTATACCACAAATATTTATATATATATATATATATATATATATATATCTACTTGATGAATTATATATGGAAATACAAAGTAAATAGTTTTCCATAGGAGGAAAGGAATTGAGTTGTTTATTTAATTATTCAATTGTTTTTTTTATATAATTGTTTTATTGTTTTATTTATTAATTATATAGGTATATGTCATTGACTGCTTGTGTAACTTTGAGGAAGTTTGGATACTAGTCCTTATGAAAGCGCTTATGGAATAAAGTTTTGGAAAAGGAGAACATCTGCAAGTTTCGCTGTCTTTTTGCATCCCTATAGTTATCACTTCATCCCAGCAGTATTTAGGGGTTGTTTCACAGTTCATGCAGTAGGACATGATGACCATGCATATGTAGATTTGTCGACATGACCTTGCATCTCTGTTCTGTGGGCTGTGTTATGTCATTATATGGGACTCCATGAGATAACATACATTGGCAGTATGAGTGAGACAGGCCTTTGACAGAGGACTGTAGGGCATTTGGTAGTGCTGCAGACCATCTGTAGCAGGCCAGTGCATTCTGTCACTCCTACAGTCCCAGGCTGAAAGCCACTGGATTCCTCTGGGGTGACAGGGTAGGTGTGTAAGGTGTTAATGGCAATAGTTTCTGTCCTTATTAATCCATTGGTGTGGAAGCTGACAGGATGCTGCTTACAGCTAGGGACACACCTGCATGGGACACCTCTTCAGCATGCTGCATTCTGTGGTTATTCCCATACAGAAGTGGGGGTCATATTGTACTCATTCCCAACAACAGGGATATGACCTGTGATGAACCTGTGGCTGATGGTTGGGTGAGCTGAGTGCATGTGTGCTATAGAAGCTTCTTGCAGCTGACTCACATATATCTGTGAGTCAGCTGCATTTGTGCTATGGAAGCTTCTTGCAGCTGACTCACAGATATATTTGAGGCATTCCCCTTATGCTGGCTTGTCTGGGGACATCAGCAGTTTATTAATACTTCATAACTGTGCCTTTTGTGGTCTGCCAGTGTTTGGCCAGTCTACATCAGTATTCCATACTACACATACAACTAATGTGCTGCTAACCTGTATGTACAATTTCAAAGGTGTGTCCATTTGACAGTAACATTTTATACACTCTCTGTCTAGAATACTTCCTCCTGTGGACTGTGTGTATGTCTGGGCCCATGTTCATGCCATGTCCATCTTTCAGATGGTGACAGATATTACATCCGAACAATTAGTATGGATTACTGCTGATTTGGGTCTTGCTGGGATGCATCGTGTTTGGCACTGCAGTTGTTAGAACTTGGCCCTGTCATCAACAATACTGGCCATAGGCCACCGGGACACAACCCTCCATGCCTACATGCTAACCACTTTCACACAATATACAGCACACAACAACCTAAAACACAGAGCCCTGCATATTGTACACATGCAACAATCTATCCTGCTAATTTGGCCAGCTCAGGTAATCTGTGCTCCATTGTTATTATACCCACATGTGCATGTTACTACACTTCAACATAGGATTGTGGGGGGGGGCACACCTGACAACTGTAAACATTTGCTATGACTGTAGTGGTATTTCAGGTAATCTGTTGGCTTCCATTTCATTCTGTATTCTGACCTATTATGCAGACTAGAGGCATATCAGTGTAGTACAGATCTTAGGTTTTATTGACCTACATTTCAGTTTCAGACTTCTTACCCTTCAGAACTAACATCCAACTGCCTGATCTGTTGTAGTCTGTCTGTGTAGGTCTCGAGGGGGGCTGTTCTCCATTGCCATCAATCGGAGGCCTTAGCACAGTCTTTTTTTGTAGTCATCTACACCTGTCTTGCTGGCTGAGACTGTTGTTGGGTATGTGAGCCTCACTGACATGCATGTGTGTGTTCTATGGACACACATTTAGCCTACCACATGTCCTGCAGTGGGTTTTGTCACCTTGTCTAGTACTGCTTACTTTGTTGACACCAGTATTTGTTATGGATTTCTTGCTGCTCATATAGGTGTCCACTATCTGCTGCCATCCCATTCAGCTATCCGGTTCTCTTGAATGTTCACATCCGTACCATAGATACAAGTAACAGAACATACTACTCCATTCAGCAATTGATAGTGAGAGTGACTTACCTTGTGGCTATGCCAATATCGAGGATGCTGCTGGAGGGCTGACTATGTCAGATGCACATAGTACACTCCCTATACATGGTTAAGCACAGGTAGTGTCATGTTTGGCATCCCTTTTACTGTATGTGCGAGTCTGAGAAAGGTGTCATTCCCTGGGTTACTACCGTGTCAGTGTATGTGCCATGCATTGCCTCTTTGCCAAAGCCTGGGCATACTGGGCACTCCTTTTTCTGCCTACAGGGGCAGGCTCAGGTTGTTTTTCCTCCGAGTCACTCTGTGTCTGTGCAGGCCTTAGCAATGGTGGGGGGCTGTGTGGCCCTGCCCCATGCTGTTCCTGCTGCAGCTGTTTCCACAGGATCATATTGTGCAGCATGGCACATACAATGACAATTTGGGTACATGTAGCTGGAGAGTACTGCAAAGCTCCACCAGATATGTCCAGGCACCAGAACTGTGACTTGAGCATCCCAAACATATTCTCTATTATGATTCTGGTTTGTGTGTGTGCCTCATTATGGAGTTCTTGTTCTGGTGTGTGTGCATTTCTGATGGGTGTCATCAGCCACGGCTCCAATGCGTAACCAGCATCCCCCACTAGGTGGCCATATGGGATGTACCCATTGGCAAATCTCTGGTACAGCTGTGTCATATGCCAGATGTGAGAGTCGTGATAGCTTCCAGGGCTGCCAGCACACACATTCATTATAATGCCGTGGGCATCACACACAACATGCCAGCTGAAGGAGGGGAAGCCCTTGCGGTTTATGTCGACCCTACCCAGCTAATCTGGTGGTGTTTTGATGTGTATGTGCATGCAATCTATAGCACCCACTACCTCAGGGTATCCTGATATTTGGTGGAAGAGACGCATATTGCTGGTCAACACCTCACAGGAGTTATGGAAATATATGTGCTCACCGGCATGTGCTGACATGGCATCCAGGAACTGTTGGAGTACCCGGGATGCTGATGCCTGTGAGATCCCCGTGATATCCCCAGTTGGCCTTTGGAAGGTACCTGTTGCTAGTATTCCTAAGCCTACACGTACCTTAGTATCCACTGGGATGAGTTCCCCTCTGTTGGTTCTGTGTGTGCGTTGTGACCGGCACAGCTCAACAATTTGCTGTAGAAGGTCCCTGTCCACTCTATAGTGCTCCACTATCTCCAGCTCATGTAGCCCCTGATAGGTTACCCTGGGTCTGAAAACTCTTCTCCTTCTCCTCACTGTGGGTTGGTCATCAGCATTCTCATCTTCACCACCCTCAGCCTCTTCCACATATTGATTTATGAGAGCAAAAGCAGCCCCTATCATTTTGTTGCTTTTGTTAGGTAAAAGTTCCCCATTTGTGTACACCAGTGGTGTAGAGTTTGTGGGAAAACCAGAGTGAAAGCTGTTTCCATATTTTATAGTAGTGTGCTGGGTTCATCTGGGCTGCTGTCTGTGTAATTGACTGGTTCTGATACATTTCACCTGACAGCTATGCTAGTTCTCCTTAATTACCTTCCTACTGCTGTTTTCCCTTACCATTGCCTTCCTGTTTAAGCTCCGAGGCGCACCACCCAAACACAGTGCTCAGATGTGAATGGAGCTGCTATTTCCTGTTTTTTTGCTTTGTTTTGTTTAAAACCCGGTGCGTGGCGTGCACACCCATTTATGCAATGTAAAGACTGCTAGGCAGCTTCAGACACACACCCTTCCTTAGCTGTGCTTAGCTAAGGGCAAACACGGACCACAGAGCTCCAATAAGCTTACACCATGCATGGCACACCCCCTTATGAAGTCATCTTGCTCTTAAGTTTACACCATGGTATTACTGCACCTGCACACTTTGGTGCAAGCTAGCACTGAGGGGAAATCTGTGATTTAGTATAATTGCCCTCATTTGCATAGGATTGACTGCTAATGAATGGCTACAAAACTGACACTCAGCCTTCCCCCTTAGCAACCACTATTCCATGGTTTTGTTGTGTTATGCATGCCATTGACTATTATGGAAAAATTATCATTTTGGTTTAAAAGCTTATTTCCAGATTTTTTATTATTTTTGGGCCGATCCTGTTTGCGAACCACTGCCCTGCGCTTAAACGGGCGAAATCGGCCAACAAGAAAAGTAAATTTCTATAATTTGAAATTAATTTTCATGCCTATGGCCATTTATTTGGCCTTTGGCATGCCTAACCCTTCTAATTGATGCATTTGTATGAACTGTCATGCCTCCGTTTTGTAGTTTGCAGAAATGTATTCAGCTACTGGCTGAATACATTTCTCCTTTCTACAGTATTCCTGCACGGATACCTACCTACTTCCTGGATCGCTAATTCACCTCATTTGCATGTTTTTTACCAATAAATGAGGTAATTAGCATACAGGGGCTGTGTCCGTGCAGGAATAGTGCAAGAGCGCTCATGCACGTCCCAGGAGCTTATTCCTGGATCGCACATCAGCCATATTGCCTGCAGCAGCTCTTGCACTATTCCTACTCGCCGTGCAGAGCTTGCTGAATCCTGGGGATCATTTTTACAACTCCTGCTAATTATATAAATACTAACTCCAATATTTTGCAATTCTTGGCTAAAAGGCAAGCTAGTCAACTCTAAGAATCATCCAGTCTGCTGCTTTTGTCAACAGGTGTCAAATTTCAGTTTAGTTGAATAAATTGTGTCAAATAAACAGATGTCGACCAAATGACCATTCGACTAAAGTAGTTGAATGTATAAGTATACACACACCAACTTCAAGACTAAAACAACAGTGAAAGGACAAATTCCTAGACCCCAATCTCACACAAAAAGCAGCCAACAGGCTGAAAAAAGGAAAAAAAGAACATTCTCTCTTTCAGACTACATCCACATATATATATATATTTGTGTGCATGTGTGTGTGTGTGTGTGTGTGTGTGTGTGTGTGTGTGTGTGTGTGTTTGTAGGTATACATAGATAGATAAATAGATAGATAGATAGATAGATAGATAGATAGATAGATAGATAGATAGATAGATAGATAGATAGATAGATAAATAGATAATGATTGCTGTTGCTTCTATCTCAGGACAAAATAGTATTCATTTATGTATTTACATTCACTTTTAAGACCAGATTCCAAAGTAATTGATTCCAAGACCAAGGTGTTGTCTCAGAAGTAACAGGTTATCTAGAATTCTAAAAACTGACTTGCTTGCTAGCTTCTCTGTCGAGAGTATGCAAATGAGGAAAAACTTCATGGCCAGACTCACTTCCAACACCAGATTTAAAATAATTGATATAAAAGAGGTGGTAAAGTCTGGGACATGTACTTGAATGATAAGCGTACACTGCTGAAAGCTCCTTTCCTGCAGTGCCCACCAGATTCCATAGCAGTATTATTTGTGTGAAATTATAGCCATATTAATACTGTGCACAAATAATTTAAAATTGTAATGAAGGTTGTAGGATTTAGGTTGTTATGTAGTGAGTTCACATAGTCACTTAGTATATCTCTAATGACAAAGGCAAATACGTTTTTTGTCACACTGCTATGAAAGCTTAAAAGACCTGCTTTATTTGTGGTAATGAACCTTTCTGTCAAGCTTTGCTGCTGTGGTCTGTGTGTTTTTGTATATAAATTGAGTGAAATGCATAATATCAAATACTTTTTATGTCAAAACAAGGGGTGACACTTAGCTTGCACAGTATAAAAATGGAGATGGGAATGATAAAACTGGAGAGGCAAAGGCATTATTAGTGGTTATGACTGCAGAAAATCTCTACCAGTGTGTTTTCTCTGTATATGCTATCAGTGATTCCTTTAGGGAGATCTCTCCTTTTTTATTTTGTGCGACTATGGAGTTGGTTTATGTGTTTGGGAGGTAAGCTGCCACTACAGTTGTGCAGGGGAAGGGGCTTTTATCCTTGTTGAAATTGTTTTTATACATAATATGGTAATTGGTAGGGTTATGCATTATGCTGCCCTTAGTTTACATCAGTTTGTTTTACAGTTAGGCTAATGCATGCTTGGAATATTATGCTCTAAGTACTGAGGTTTCACATTTTTGTTCAGCATTTTATTATCAAAACCATTCTGAAAGACTTCCTTTCCAAAATCTATCTCTGTTCTTGCTCAGCCCCAGGATAAACTATATCCCTAAATATGAACTAGAACCCATTCGTACCTTACACCTTCTTACTCACCTTCTTCAATCACTTCCTTAGTTCAGTCAGTATCTCTCCCATTGACTCTCTATCTAAATATGCCATAGCCCTGTTTGTTTTTCCCACTCCGTATTGCTGTTACTGTTTGTATTATACTAACTTATCTTTAATTTCTCTAAACTTGCTAAAATGTCTCTAAATAAATTATTGTCATATAAATTGTATCTATTCTTAGCCAATATATTCACAATTATGTCTTATTCAGTTTAATTATTGAATCTGTAGATGTTTTTGCATTGTTTTTGAAGACTGTAATATTATTGTTCTTAACATTTTTTGTAATATTTTGAAACATTTCTCCCCAGGCCTCCAATAAAATGTGGCCAACTACTGAGTCAAACATTCCCAGTAAGCAAATGTCAATGAAATAAAAATAAATTAATTATATAATTATGAAATTATAGAGAGTTGGATATGTTCTATGTTGGCTGGTATACTGGTGCTCCTTGATATTTGTTTACCTCATGCACTTCTTCTACTGGGAGTAGTGGATTCAATTCCTGGCATTTTTTTTATTTTGCATATCCCCTCCATAACGTCATAGAGCATGGCCCTGATTTCACCTTTCATATGGAAAACATGCTCTAGTTGTCTCCTAAGCAGGTTTATTATCATTGCTCTGAAGAATGTGTGACATGTAGCAGGAGACACCAAAGTGTCATACTTGTTTTCTACCAGACATGGGTGTATTGTTTCTCCTCTTTCTCCTCTGCAGTATGCTATACTATGATCCTTAACACATTGGATGTTTCACATCCCAACCTCTAGCCAACAAATTCAATCTATCTATTCCACTGCTGTTATAGCAGTGGTATCAATAATCTGTTTTTCCATCTGTCTGCACTGTGTTCTGTCCCACCCCAGACATCTACATGGTTCATTGGTATGCTGTTACATTTGCTACTGTATCTTTCACACAGGTGATAAGCTGTTATGTCATCACACTATGACATACTTCATGTATTTCATGTATTTATTTATTTGTTTGTTTATGAATTATGTATAATATAAATATAATACATAAATCTTCTTTCATCTGTTCCCGTTAGGGGTCACCACACTGGATCATCTGTTTCCATTACTTCCTGTCCTCTGCATCTTGCTCTGTCACACCAACCACCTGCATGTCCTCTCTCACCACATCCATAAACCTTATCTTAGGCCTTCCTTTTTTCCTGTGACCAGGTAACTTCATCCTTAGCATCTTTTTCCCAATATACTCAGCATCCCTCCTCAGCACATGTTCAAAGCAAAGTAATCTTGCCTCTCTGGCTTT
The DNA here is from genome assembly GCF_019279795.1 of Protopterus annectens. NCBI lineage: Eukaryota > Metazoa > Chordata > Ceratodontiformes > Protopteridae > Protopterus > Protopterus annectens. The sequence continues at coordinate 1,465,507,533 of NC_056725.1, forward strand.
GTCTCCAAACCTTCCAACCTGGGATGACCCTCTAATATACTTATTCCTAATCCTGTCCACCCTCGTCACACCCAGTGCAAATCTTATCATCTTTAACTCTGCCACATTCAACTCTAACTCCTGCCTTTTTGTCAATGCCACTGTCTCCAACCCAAATAACATAGCTGTTCTCACTACCCTCTTATAGACCTTCCCTTTCACTCTTACTGGTACTCGTCTGTCACAAATCACTCCTGACAGTCTTCTACACCCACTCCATCCTGCCTGTACTCTCTTCTTCACCTCTCTTCCACACTCACCATTACTCTGAACTATGGATCCCAAGTATTTAAACTCATCCACCTTCATCACCTCTACTCCTTGCATCCTCACCGTTCCTTTATCCTCCCTCTCATTCACACACATATATTCTGTCTTAGTCCTACTGACCTTCATTCCTCTTCTCTCTAGAGCATATCTCCATCTCTCCAAGGTCTTCTCCACCTGTTCCCTACTCTCACTACAGATCACAATGTCATCTGCAAACATCATAGTCCTCGGAGACTCCTGTCTGATCTTATCTGTCAACCTGTCCATCACCATTGCAAATAAGAAAGGGCTCAGAGCTGATCCTTGATGTAATCCCACCTCCACCTTAAATGCATCTGTCACTCCCACCACAGACCTCACCGCTGTCACACTACCCTTGTACATATCCTGTACCACTCTTACATCTCTAACATTCCCGACTTCCTCATACAATACCACAACTCCTGTCTAGGCATCCTGTCATATGCTTTCTCTAAGTCCACAAAGACACAATGCAACTCCTTCTGACCATCTCTGTACTTCTCCATCAACACTCTCAAAGCAAACATCGCATCTGTAGTGCTCTTTTCTGGCATGAAACCATACTGCCGATCACTGATCATCACGCCCCTTCTTAACCTAGCTATAATATAAATATAATAAGAATTGAAAATTATATAATAATGGTGACACTGCTGTGCTATTCTGCTAAGCACTTTGTATGTTATTCTTCCATTCAATGGAATTTGCCTCAGACAAATATTACCCTTTGCCATTAAAAAAGGCTACTTTGACTCATGCTACTTTTGCCCTCAGCTCTGCTTTCCACAGAGTCCTGCTATGTGTTGATATAGCCCTATATAATCAGTTCAAGTATGCAAGCTGTTATACTCCTTACAGTAATATTAGGCAGAGCAGTTCAGCAGTTTCCATTTGCTGTTTTTTGGCCCTTACAGATAAACAATTAATTTACAGTAAATTATCTGAAATGAAACTATACTGTAGAGTCACTACTTACCAGTTTAAGTGGTGATCTTATGGAGTCAAAATTCCATGTCTCCTTCCTTCACCTTTCATTGCTTGAGGTATTGTTTTGTTTAATGGACTGGTGTTGTGTTTTTCTGAGCTGCTCCATTTCTTTTAGAACCTAGTGACCGGGTTTCATACTGTAAAGGTTTCTTTATAAAAGGATGGAGTCTTGCCATATTATATGCCATTAATTGTCAGTACTGATGTCAACAGTTGTATCGTTGTATGTGTGACCTGATAGTAAAGTGTGAGCTTATGATATTTTTAACATATTTCTGTGTGCCTTTCTGTGTGTGTGTGTGTGTGTGTGTGTGTGTGTGTGTGTGTGTGTGTGTGTGTGTGTGTGTGTGCGTGTGTGTGTGTGTGTGTGTGTGTGTGTGTGTGTGTGTGTGTGTGTGTGAGTGTCTGTGTGTATGTGTGTGTCTCTGTTTCTTGCTCTACTGTTTTTGTGTAGCTGTGTACTCATGCACAGAATGCGGGTGCAGTATCACAAGCTATGTTTTTTTATAGTGGCACAGTATACTGTCTTCTACTCCTGTTCCTTTCTAATTTCATAACATCATACATACTCATGCCTGATAATCTTTAGCACTGTTAATAATGCTGTATTGCTAATTTACATATGTAGTGTATACCAGTTACTCGCTTGTTGTGCAGTCCCTTATCTGCTTTGCAACCACACTGGGCATTTGACTGTGAATCAAGAGGTGATCATTTCCCTGCATTCCTTTGCACCCTGATTCTATGTAGTACAGCTAATGTCTCCAAATATCTGCCTGGGAATTTGTTTATATACCTCTTCAACAGAAGTCTGATACTACATGTAGGGCTGCATACACTTAATCACAGCAAAAGAAACCCCAAAATATAGTTGGTCATGCTATGTTGATTTCATAAAATACTTCTATGTACTCAGCTGGTGTCACTGGATATCTTCTGCAGTTGACATTGTATGGGACTGCCAGACTGTCACTCACTTTTATGAGTTAATAAACCCACAGAAAACCTGTCTCCCAAGGCAAATGCTGCCATTGTCTGTAGTCTTCACCGGTGATCTCAAATCGAATACAGGTTCCTAGGCATGAGTCCAACCACTCTCATCCTGAGAAAAGTGAGTAGGATCAGGCCTTCATTCCACTTCTGCCATCATTCATCTTTTCCAGCATCAGCATGGCTAATGGATTCTAGGACATTTGGTCTGTTACACACAGCTCTCTCAGTCTATGCCACTAAGACCAATGCCTAACATGTTCTACTAATATGTGTGTGTGTGTGTGTGTGTGTGTGTGTGTGCGTGTGTGTGTGTGTGTATATATATATATATATATATATATATATATATATATATAGAGAGAGAGAGAGAGAGAGAGAGAGAGAGAGAACGATACTAAATCATTCCTGCCAAGGTACAACCAGCATTCAATGAATTGCACCTCAAACCATTGAAATAAAGATGTTCCATTGACGACCCCCCCGAGGAAGGAAACAAATCTTATTTGCAGAAGAACATGTCCTTATATACCCCCTACACTCGCTGCAATTTTATATGCACTAACTCTGAAATCATAATGCAGTTTGAAAAGGACTAAATCCCATTACCCCATATTAAGAAATTTTACCAAATATAAAGGCATTATGGACTACCTTAGAAAATAGGTTGGAGGGGACAGATGAGCAAAGCTGCTGTGTCCAGAAAATGTGATATTGCAAGCATATTCTGAACAAGAACTTCAGTAAATTGTAGGTAACAGAATGCAAAACTGAAGGTGCACAGGATGAAACTGATTACAGATATGGCTGCTGTCATGGCAGCAAATAACCAAGAGAAGCAGAAAATTGAGATGGAAGGGAAAATAGTGAAATAGGTTAACACCTTCAAGTATCTATAAGATTTGTTTGAGGAAAAAGGACTCCTCAATCAGTAGGTAAAGCTAGAACCACAGGTGCTGCAGCCAGCTGTCATGGAGGATCAGGGTTAGTGTGGAACAGAAGAAAGCCGAAGAAGCTGTAGTGTAAGTAATGTAAGTAACAGTGGTGAGAGCAGTGCTACTGTATGGTACAGAAACCCAGGCAGTAAAGGCAGAGTAGCTAAGGAACTAGTGGTGATAGAGATAAAGTGCATCAGGTGAGTGGTAGGATGCACACTGTGGGACAGACAAGGAAATTAGGACATCAGAGCAGAAGCCAAAGTAACTTCAATTGCAGCAAAGGTCAAAATGAATAGACTGGAGTGGTTCAGGCACAAATTTGTGTATGTCAGTGTGTGAGGGTGTATATATATATATATATATATATATATATATATATATATATATATATATATATATATATATATATACATATATATATACATATATATATATATATATATATATATATATATATATATATATATATATATATATATATATATGTATATATATATATATATATATATATATATATATATATATATATATATATATATATATATATATATATATCCAACTGCTGTCCAAGCTGAGTAATCTAGGCATAGAAAACAAAATATGGAACTGGATCCTTGACTTCCTGACTAAAAGGCCATAAATAGTTTGAGCTGGAAAACATCACTCAAACAGCATCACCCTAAACACCGGGGTCCCACAAGGTTGTGTACTCAGTCCACTTCTTTTCACAATTCTAACACATGACTCCACAGCTAAGCATAATTCAAACAGAATCATCAAATTTGCAGATGACACCACAGTAATCAGCCTTATCAAGAAGGAAGATGAGATAGCCTACAAGGAGGAGGTGACCCAACTTGTTCATTGGTGCACTGACAACTTAGCACTACATGTTGGGAAAACCAAGAAAATCATCATTGATTTTAGGAAGGTAAATAAGCCACACACCCCTATCGTCATCAATGGTGCGACAGTGGAAAGATTTAATAGCACCAAATTCCTAGGGATACATATCTCGCAAGACATCATTTGGGCCACAAACACTTCCTACCTTATAAAGAGAGCCCAACAATGTCTCCACTTCCTTAGGAGGCTTCGTAGAGCTAACCTCCCCCCACAGGTCCTACTTACCTTCTTCAGAGCCACAGTTGAGAGCGTACTGACAAACAACATAATTGTCTGGTATGGAAATTGCTCTCAAGCTGATCAGAAGGCACTGGATAAGATCATTAAACAAGTCACAAAAATCATTAGCTCCAACCTTCAGTCCCTACTCAACATATATTCAAACAGATGCTATGGCAGAGTTCAAAAACTACTGAGGGATATACATCATCCGGCCTATGGACTGTTCAAACTCCTGCCATCAAGAAAGTGCTACAGAAGCATTAGATGCAGGACATCAAGATTCCATAACAGCTTCTTCCCACGTGGTATCAGACTGCTTAACAACAAACCCATAGCCTAACCTGCTAAATGGGTAAACAAACATTATTTATGTGCAATATGTCATTGTTATCTCCATAGCTCACTTTACACTTTATACTTTATTGTGTTTATTTTTTAATATCTTATTTTTGATTTCTATTTCAGTATTTTTAAATTATTATTAATCTTCCTTCTGTAAACTATAATTCTTATGGTACAAGCCCAAGTATCGAAATTTTGTGCAGTGACACGCACTTTTTCCTTTGTTATTTATTTGAATATTATTATTGAATACTTTTTCCTCTGTGTTGTTCTGTATGACAATAAAGTTTACTTTGACTTTGATATAGCTAAAAACCAGACAAAAAATGCAGTTCTTCTACCACAGCCCATAACATAAAATATCAGAATAAGATAAAATTCAACATTTAATGAGTGTGATAAAAATATACAAAATAAAAGGATAAGCACCTTTGGACAGTTAAAAATGTCCTTCATCAGATCCATAAAACATTCTGTTCCTCCTTGCAGTAGATCTAATAAAAGATAGCCAATCAGCATTGGATTCTCAGCCAACACCCTTCACCAAGGTGGGGACTCATAACCAATCATTTTTTATTCTTAAGACAGTGCCCTCTCAAGGCTGGTTTTAACGGCAGACATGTGTTTAACCCAGGAGGTGTATCTGCCTGTAATAATCCCATCCACTTCATTTCAGCTTTTTCTGTGTGTAAAGTTATATCACCTCCTCTTATATTTTCTTTAATAACTTCCAAAACAGAAAATTTAAAATTAAGAATATGTTTATATAAGGGATTTTTCTGATCTTTAAGTTTAATGTCACTTATATGTTTAGAAATCCTTTCTTTAAAGTGATGATTCATTTTTCCTGCATAGTACGAAGTACATGATTGGCAGTAAGCTATATAAACTGCATTTTTTGTTTTACAATCTGCATAAGTGCCTAAATAATAACATCTCCCAGTCTTGGGATCCTGAAAATAGGAGTCCTTTGATATATGTTTACAGGAGGTATAGTTCATACAGGGCAAGGTCCCCTTTCTTGTAGTTGTACTGGTACTGCTTGAATAACTCCGATGACACAGTAATTGTTTAATATTCTTCTCAGTTCTAAAAGTAAAGGAAGTATATTCCCCCTATCTCTTTTAGGGAATTATCACTAGTTAAAATTTCCAATTAGAATTAATTATATTACATATTAAATCAATGTCAGTGGCATAAGTCAGCAAGACCTGAGTTCTGGTGTTATGATGCTTTCCTTTTGTTTGTTATATCATTCAAAACATTGATGTTAACAGTATTCTCAGAATAGTACAGTTTACCAATAGTGTCCCATAAAATATTCACCTCATTCATGGTATTCTGGATTTCAATTCCCTTGTATCCACATTGTTTCAACTCATTTGACAATCATTCACTATCCGGTAAAAAGTCCATATACCTGGTGTTAAGTGTGGAACATCTCAGCATCTGTCCCTTGATTATATTTTTGTGGCCATGTTTAGGGTGCATTCTTGTTCGTTCCAAAAGGTTATACAGTATACAGTCATATGGTCCATAACCCACTAGATAACATAAATATGTAAACTGGAGTACAGCAGTAATCCCAGACGTGAGGTGTAATTGTAATAGAGTGTTGAAGTCCCCAATAAAAAACAAGGACCCCATAGAGTGTACGTACCCATTAATCATGGATACAAGTCAGATATATAAGATATAATGAATAAAAAATCAATGCCAAAAAGAAAAAAATAATGCAAAGTCTAATGTAAGCAATGCTAAGCATTGCACAGGCCAGCTTAGGAGATGTAAGCAATGTGTAGGCCAGCTAACTCAATGTGCCCAGTGTTATACCCCTTTAAACAATGCCAAACTTCGTTAACCAGCTTTGCCCATAGCTTAGCCTTTTCAAAACTGGCCAATCATGGAAAAGTGTGGGAAATCGGCCCTACTTAAACCCAAGAGGTGGGAATACATCTCATAAAGGTTGTAGCTTCCCCTTGCAGGCACTATGGCAGTAAAGGGAGAAGGTGTGCACTTCCGGGGGCAGCACTGGTGCATTCAGGATTCCAAGGTCATGGCAGGACTCCTAGTTAAAGACCATGCTCAGATAGGGTTGCCACCTTTTCAAATGGCCAAAGTGGGACATTTTTGGTACAAACATCAGATTTTACAGGCTGACACACCCACAGTCAGTACAAAGTTAGAACTTAACTTTTTTGCCTAAATAAAAGCTTATTCTTGTAGCATTTTAGTTGCTTATTCTGTTTCTTATAACATTTAGGTATTTTAGATGCAGAATAACTGTTTTATGCAACTATTACATAAAATATAGGAAATAATTTTGTCCTAAAATCTCAGGACATTTGCCATTTTTACAATTTTTTTGTCAGGACACAACTGCCCAAAGAGGGACTGTCCCTCACAAAGTGGGACAGGTGGTAACCCTATGCTCAGAGACTGCTGCAGGGCCAGTACAAGGGCTCCCAATATAAGGTGGAGGCCTGGGACCATCTTGCCCGTGATCTCACCAGTGCCACTGGCATACCCCGAAATGGTGAGCAGGTCAGGCACCACTATGCCGACCTGAAGCGGTGTAAGGGGGACCTCTTGGAGGAGTGACTCCAGGAGGCTAGAGCGGCAGGGGATGTTCCATTTGTGTGTAAGTATCACCCCAGTATGTGTGCAATAATTGCCAGCTCAGGTATATCATGGATAGGTATGGCTAAATATTCCTCTTATGTCCCCCACAGCTGCAATGGAGTGGGCCGCCAACCAGGAGGCCCACATCAGTCGCCAAGCGAGGTTGCAATGTGAGATAGGTCAGTAATACTCATGCATTTACTGTCATAGGAAATAAAAATAAATGTAATAGTAAATTAATTGCTTGTATAAAACCTGTATTGTTCAAGGCAAGTACTGCATACACTAGAGAATATGTCAGGAAGAGTCTCATATTGTTTGTAAGTCAATAAAATTTTAATAGTCTGACAAAACAGGTCTAACTGCTGGACTGCATGTGTATATCCTGTTATCATGTGGTAATGTAGATATGCAGTCATGTAATAGTACTGTAGTACTAACTAACTATCTCTAGAATGTGTAAAAATCTGTTAACCAGTTTACTGTGTAATTTAATTTAATCCTGACTTGTGCTCAGGATTAACTGTAACCTGTGGAACTTGTTTAACTTGCTTACTTATGTAATCTCTGTAAATAGTCTGTTTGTAATATGTAATGCTGGTATTATGTAATGCTGTATCTGCTTACCCTTGGAGCTTTTCTCCCCGGGCCTCCGCTGAAAATGGACATGCATCCAGTTGGACTATCCCAGTCAACAAATGTAAAAAAGAAAAATAAAAAAAAATAGTATTAAGCACTATTACCCACACTGTGCACCATAAATTGAATGTGTAGGAATGCCTGTATATAGCAGGTGTAATCCCCAGAGGCCATTTAGCACAACTGAGAGACACATAGACAGTAAACAGGGAAAATGCAGACAACAAAAAAATGAATAGCACATGCAACTGAGATGTGAACTGCAGTTTTTTTAGCACACACAGCCACGGTTCAAATCCTGCCAGTGGTAGTAGTCTGCATACAGAATCATATCCCACAACTGTACAGATATGTCCAGAATGTCTAGTAAAGTGGCTCATATCTGTTGCCTATCAACCTATCTCCCTGGGAAATTAGTGGGATGATCCCAGACATATAGGCAGCAAACAGGAAATACAACTGATTGACACACAGCTATAAGAACAAACCTGGCACACTAGCAACTCCCCAATACCTTATGGGACTAAGAAGCCACGTATGTCTCATTTACACCCCAACTTATCAAGCTGTGGTAAGAGTGTGTACAGTAACAGAGTGAGATATATGTGCATAATAGTAATGTGGAGTATGGTACTGTGTGCGGGAATATTCAGGTAGTGCTAATAAACATCCCTCCCACAGGTCTGTCAGATACCAACGCTGTGTCCAGAAATACAAGAATGATATGCAGTTGCTCTGAATAATGAGGTATTACACATCACTATCGCCTACACTGTCCAACAATATATAAGTGTCTAGGAAATCTGTATATGAGTGTTGTAATACAAGGTCAGAATGCAAAAGCACAGGGGATTAATAAGACAGAAAGCAGATTGGAGATATGCAGCAATATCTATATAGCAAACACAACTGTGATGGACAGTGTTTAAGTTGTAGCAGACACAGCCATTGTCTGAATCCTGGGAGTAGAATTAGGCTGCATGCAGATTCATACCCCACAACTGTACAGATGAGGCCAGAATGTCCAGTATATGTGCCCATATCTGCTGTCTGTCCCCCTGTCACCTGGTAAGTCTGTGGGATGATCCCAGATGTTTAGCCAACAAACAGGGAATGCAAGTGATTGTCAAACATCATGATAACACACCTGTCACTGTAGAAACCCCTGAAACTGTTAGGAGTGTAATATTTCAGTTATGTCCTATCTACACTCCCATGTTGTCAACCTGTGACTGGAGTGTGTACAGTAACACGATGAGAGGGATGTGTATAATACTAATGTGTAATCTAGAACTTTGTGTGGCAATAGTCAGTTAGTGCTAACAACCATTGTTCCCACAGGTAAGTTGGATATGAACACTGTGCTGAGAAATACATGCCATTATAACCTGTATTGATACTGTTCACTCTGGTATTGTATGGAATTGTGAGTGTTGCAGTTTCTCTGAATAATAAAGTATCACTGGTCACTGTCACCCACACTATGCTACATAATATAACTGTGTAGGAAAGCATGTATATGTGTGTGTCAGGTCACTAAAGGTGGAAGAGGGCAATATTCTAGATATGTCCTGGCACACCAGCATGTGGTCAACACATGGCCAGAGTCTGTGCAGAAAGAGTTGGATAGCTATGTGCAAAACAACAACCCAGAATCCGGGAGTATGTGTACAAACAGTTAGTGTTAACAAACATTCCCTCCACAGGTATACCAGGTAAGAGGGGTATACTGCAGGTAAAACCGGTTCATGTGTAATGATGACAACAGCCATATCACTGTCCAAACTAAGGCTGTAGGGTAGTGCAGTAGACTTGTAAGGTACAGATAACAGCACTGACTAGGAAAGTAATGTGGCCTACAGGAATATACTAGTTGCTAATTGACATCTCCCCCCACACCATATCTCCAACAATAATCAACATGCCCACCCCAACCGGTATGTAATGACACCTATGTTCTGACAATGTCCAATTGTCTGATAAATATTTTGATGGTTCCCATGCATGTGCTATATTGAATTATTCCAACATTGATGGCATGGTGCCATCAATGTACCTGCATGCTGTTCTTATTACCACTGTGGTCCCATATATGCATATGTTCTGTTGGTTCTGCAACTGTTCCATATCTGATGTCTGGGTTAATGGGAATATCTATGCATGCTGTTATACCTAACCCTGGAATGTGTTGACTATTACTAACCCACAAAAGATGATGCAATCTAAACACTATAGCACGCTTGGGAAGGTTGGTACCAGCGGACCCACCTGTTCCACCTCATCTGGCCATGGCACTGAGCAACAGAATGTCTGGGGCTCACCCTGGGACCTCCCTGTCCATTAGTCCTGCACCAGCTTCAGGTAGAACACTCTCAGGGGATGGGGCTGGCCCTACCCGGGAGTGGGAATGGACAGGCTCCTGTCACCAAGTTGGGGTCATGATGCATAGAGCAATCAACGAGCAGTTTGATCTTCTATGCCAGATCGAGGGTCACAAGTCATGATTAGAGAGTCAGCCTGGCTCTGTGACTTAGCCCTCAGCACAGCCACCTTTGGGGCTGTGAAGGTGCAGTGGTGACTGCCCATGGGTGGGGACCTCAGTCCCACTGTTACTACTAGGGGGCTTGTGGGATTCCAATATCCCTACAACCCTCCCCATGTAGGTGTTTACCACCATGTGTCATATACCGCCCCTGTATGTGTCCTGTTTGTCTTGTCTGTTAACCCACCCAACCTACCTCCCCAAATATACCTACTACCCCTCCCCAACATCCCAATCTCACCTGGAAAAAAAAGGGCAATCTGTTCTCACAAAAAAATCTAGCCCCATACATAGCTGTCCATTTTCGCACACGTGCCCACTGGACACATGTCATCTGGTCTAACTGGCATCACAACTTATTATTGTTCTTCTCACCCATCTCCCAGGGGTTTGAGTGTCTAAATCTACCTCCAAATTCAGTGTATATACACAGCTGTTGCTGTAGAAGAAACAGGCAGCTTTGGGCCTTCCCTACGCCCTTTCTGCACATCCCTGAGTATTTTCCTTACTGTCTTTCCCTCTTTGTGGCCCTTTTTTCATCACTTTCCTATCAACTCCTGTTTCTTTTCTTTTAAAGAAATTAGCATGAGGGTAAGCTGGAGTAAGCACTTTTAAGCAGCAGTAAGTGAGTTTAAGCTTGTTTGCATGGGGGTAAGCAATGCCTACACTGGTTAAGCAAATTAGAAGCTAACTGAGTATAACAAACGGTAACCGGAAGTGGGCAGTGCTTACCTCCGCTCAAACCCATGCAAATCTGCTTACAACTGCTTTAAAGTGCCTTAATCATTCTGTATCCAACGGCCCATGTTCTGCCCAGCAACAAAATAAACAGCCTCATCAAGGCTCAAACCCAGGACCCTGCACACCATAGCGATTTACAACTAAGGCATGTCAGATACACATAACCCTGATGTTTTCAAAAACATATCATCCAGACCAGTCATTCAACAGTACAGAGAATGTATTCCAACGTTTAGATGTATGTGTGTGTGTAAATATATTAATATCTAGATACAACATATCTATATAAGTAGATATATAATATATATATATATATATATATATATATATATATATATCTATATATATATATATAAATATATACATATATATATATAAATATATATGAACATATATACATGCAAATACCTACATCTATAGATATATATGTCTACACCTATATGTCTAAATATATACGGCAGGTTATATATATGTCAGCAGATATATATATGTATATATATGTATATATATATATATATATATATATATATATATATATATATATATATATAGGTACACCCCTCATAGCCAAACATGCCTGCCCTGCAATACACTACCAAGTGTTGCAGATCCCATAACCAGGACCAGACACGACATGGGCATCCCTGGGATACATATACACAGACACATATATGCAAATACAGATATACATATATATATATATATATATATATATATATATATATAAATAAATATATATGCTACTATACATACACACGCAAAGATATGTACAGTAAGTTACATATGTAGTATGTGCACACAATATGGAACAGCCACTATTCCTACAGTTACCACCTTACCAACTGGAGACTGTATGAGCCACCCATACAAATGACCTTCATTGCCTGCAACATATACCCACAGAGATATCAAAGGATATAACACTACACACAGGTGTGCATAAATGGGAAAGCTTTATTTGTGTACTGTTACAGTTGTATATGCCATGTCATATCGCTGTTTAGACACAGACATCCATATAAACTGAGTAATGCAACTGTGAAACAGTTATACTAATGCAGTAGTCTGGAAAAGTTAACAAATGTTGCTGTCCAGGCCAAGGCCATCAAGTAGTACAATAGTAAAGACAAGAGTGGGCCACAGGATACCAAAGAATCAATGGTAGGTAATGCAAGTGTATAGTTCACCAGCCACTATCTACACTCTGTTGACAATCCCTAGGGGGTAAAGACGTCAGTTGACACACTGGAATGTAACTGTTACATAATAAGGCACAACTGACACCATCACAAGCACACTAACAAACAGAACAGTCTGTATGGCAGGTGGCAGTAGGCCTGCATTTAACCAAGGTGAATTGTATGGTAATGTACATCCATATACCTTAAGGCAGCTCACCCCTGATGGTCTTCAGGACTTTGGGCTTTCAGAATTCTGTAACGCTCCCATATACATATATGCATATATAGATATATGTATACATAGATATACGTATATGTATATATATGTAGATATCAATAACTGTATTCTCTGATATACCTACTACTGTCAAAATATATGTAGATATCCATACATATATGTGCATATGTATTTCTATTTGTATAAGTGTAGACATATATTGCTCTGTATATGTATATATCTGGGTGTTTATTTGTATATCTATGTACATATACATATCGATCTATGTATGTTGACATGTATATCTGTATGTCTATATACATATCTGGATAAGTATATGTACATATATCATTCCACTGCTCTGTCTGACATACATGACTGTTATGGTGACCCAGCAGCAGTACATCTGGCAGGTAACTGGACATTACATCTCACTGGGCAAGTACACTAAGCTGCTAGGCATGTAACAAAGCACTGTGCAGGCTAAAGGCAGACTGGCTCAACACTGGCCCGCATTTCCTATGGGGGAATGCACATGTATCTGCAAATAGATAGCAGGCTATACAGGCAGGCCACAGCACAGAGTAACATACACCTGTATGTACGTGCATCACCACAATCAATGTGAACACAGCCACAGCTACATATGGCATGCTAGCGTATTATTACAGTGTATATGGACTATCTGTTCAACACCAACCTCATATGTGCCACCCACACACTAACCCTATATATACTGGGCCACTACTCAGTGTGGTCTGCTGCCTGTCTGTGGTATGGGACATGTCCGTGTATGGCCCTACAAACATGTAAACCGATAGGGTAACATACAGTGGAGCAGCATGTAACATCAGATAGAATACAGACCAAGAACAATGACATCTACCACAGTCTGTACACAGGCCAAGGTACATATTAACAATACATACACTGCCGACAATCACCATAAGTACACAGACCTCAGTACTGTACACACAACCACTGAATATCCAGGTTATATCATCAAATATAACCCCTACTATACATTACATGTGTAGCAGTCTGATATCTCACTGGCTTGTTATCAGATATGATGTCACTAATTATGGTGTACAGTACATCTGCACCCCTTACTGCATGACATATGTACAAAGGTTGTCAAGGTTGTGGCTGGAGGCACATACACAGGACCAATATTGACATGTTGCTGTGATAACTTCATACATGTATTGTTGTAACAGGGTTTGTTGCACCATATGTCCTATGAGGGATATGAAGTCAGTAACTCTCACGGCTGTCACCATCTACAGACTGCTATCCTCACACTACCTTCTGCAGTTCACAGATAAGTGCTCTGTGGGTAACTCATGAAACAAAAGGCACCACACACTGCCCAGTCTGCAGATGACCCTACAGATGGGGTTTCCTTATAAACATAGCACTGACATGGCAATTATTAAAACATGTAGGACAGCCATATCCACACACACCCTGTTAAACCAGCATTACTCCAAATGCAGTATCGCAGCACTTACAGTCTGTAGTCAGGTCAGGCACACCCCCTCCTGTGTGTTGGCCTGTTTCCACAGTGTATGTTGTTAGAGGTAAAACCCAATCCATCTGAGATCCTATTTGCCAGACAACAGGTTGAGCTCCTGCTCACAGTAAATGAAAGGCCCACCACCAACATGATGTTCCTAGATATTGGTGTGTGTTTACATGCAACTGGCTATGGGAATGTTACCACAGCTGTTGAAAATGCAATCAGCTAGAGGAGGGCTGCAATTCGTGCAGAGACCATCAGCTGATCCTCAGCATCACTTAAAATCGACATGCTGCTACCCAAGCAAAGCAGGTGTAAGTCTCCACATCCACCAGAGAGGGAGTAAAAGAGGCAGACACAGGCACAGAAAAGCTAGGGAGGGGTGGGAGAGTAAAACATATGCATGTTTGTGTCACACACTTACCAGTACAGGGAATCACCCCCCCGATGACTATGTCATGCTATCACATGTCCATGCAGTTATTGGATGCCACATGGGTTACCTGTTGGGGAGCCTCCAGAATGTATATGTGATGGTGAGTGACATTTGCAACAGGGATATGGTAGCTATGTGGTAGGTGTCGTACATGTGCCTGCCCGCATGAACAGGTGTCAGTGTCAACACACCCACACTCTCACAGGGACATACACACACACATTGCCACACTTGGCAGGGCCAGGAATACAACTCAGCACTAGTGGGATTGCCACAACACAGTACTGTGCAGGTATCACATGCACCACAGGAGTCATACTGAGATTATATGTGCAAAGGTTATGTGGAGGTGTCTGACATCAGACAGCATGCTTCAGTATGCCAGTGGGGGTTGTAGTGAGTGTGAATGTGGTCATACGCATCATATACCACACACACAGACATGGGTGCCAGTACTGACATGCATTTGGGCACTGCTTCACGGGTGTGTTGTGGTTGAAGGTGCCAGATGGCTATACAAGTCTAGGTGATGGGTATACCTTGGCATCAGGCCACATGACAATGGTCTGCATTGTGGCTCAGGGGTGTAGTGTCTGGAGATACCCACACAGGTTGGTATTGTACTCACCATCCAGTCACCTGGGTGACTATTGCGTGTGGCCAACACTGTGTATTGATTGCCATGTATGTGTTCCTTTGTCCATGATATGGACAGTGTCTGGGATATGCACACCTCCTACATGCATGTAGAGTGACATGTGGTACTGTACCTGGGGTGTCTGGCCCATGTTGTGTACACAGCTCGTTATCATCAGATTTGCCATTCCTGGCCTCATATGGTGGGAATTGTTCATGGATAGCAGGTTGGCCCTGCACCTACATTTTTAGCATGATACCAGTATTCCCTGATGTCAGTGGCATCTGTCCATACAGGGCTTGTGTTCCAGGCATGTTATGTCCTTTGTGGGTAACATTTGATTTTACCACAGGTGTTACAGGTGTCCAGTAGGGAACATGGGGGAGGTGCACTGTCAGCATGTACATACCTATTGGACTGAAAGGGTGCCCACTGCAATCACACCATGGTTACTATCAGTGGGCAATATTCAGGGTACTACCAACATAGCTGCAGTTGCCTAGGCAAGTGTGTGTGTGTGTATGAGACATGGGTTGAGAGTGTCCCCTTGGTAATACAAGGGTTGCTAACATTGTTCAGCTGGCATTGATGTCACATTTAGGGGTATGGATTTGCACACCAGCCTCTTGACTATTTCACATCTGTTATCCCTGTATGCTGAACATTGTGATATATACTTGACCCACCATATAAGAAGTTAGCAAAATTCACTCCACATTGAGTTCAGTTGTTACACACTCACAACCACCACCACACAGGATACAAATGACAAACACAGACACACACACACACCTCTGCCATGTCTGGGATTAGAACTCCTACCTAACTAGTATATTACACTATAGCACAATGCCATTATATAACATGCCATGGAGATTACTGGAGTTCTCCTTCCTCAAAGGTGTATTTCACAGTGAATGATATCAACAGGATTGCCAAAGTAGGGCATTTGAATTGTAGGGAGCGAGATTAGCCTAAAATGCATTGCTCCCTACACAAACATACACACACACACAAAACATCCACAACTGTCATGTGTAGGGGTAGAACCCCTACCAGCAGTCTATATCACACTACAGCATGATGCTGTTAGAGGACACACCATGGGGATTACTGGAGTGCCCCTTCTCCAAAAGTGTATTTCACAGTGAATGACATCAGCAGGATTGCCAAAGTAGGGCATTTGAATTGTAGTGAGTGCGAGTAGCCTAAAATGCATTGTTCTCCACACACACACACACACACACACACACACACACACACACACACACACACACACACACACACACACACACACCACACACACACACATACACACACACTTGCCAAGTCTAGGATTAGAACTCCTACCTAATTATTCTATCACACTACAGCAGTATGCAGTTATAGGACACGCTGCAGAGATTATTGGACTACAAGTTTCCCAGGGCGTATTTCTCAGTGGATCAGCAGCCTTGCCAAAGTACAGCATTTGAATTGCAGGGAGTGTGACTACCCTAAAAAGCATTGCTCTCTACACAGATAGAGTCACACACACATACACACACACACACACACACACACACACACACACACACACACACACACACACACACACACACACACACACACACACACACACGTGCCAAGTCTGGGATTAAACCTCCTACCTAACTAATTTTTCACACTACAGCAGTATGCAGTTATAGGATGCGTTACAGAGATTACTGGGCTACAACCTTCCCAGAGGTGTATTTCTAGGTGGATGACATCAGCAGCCTTGCCAAAGTACAGCATTTAAATTATAGGAAGTGTAACTACCCTAAAAAGCATTGTCAGATAGACACACAGACACACACATACACACACTTGCCAAGACTGGGATTAGAACTCCTATCTAACTAATTTATCCCACTACAGCAGTACACAGTTATAAGACGCGCTATGGAGACTACTGGGTTACAACTCTCCAAAAGGTGTATTTCTAGGTGGATGACCTCAGTAGGCTTGTCATAGTAGGGCTATGGGGAGGGCAGTGTGTGGCCATGGGCCATAGCCCATTCATCTTTGGGTTGACACACCACATGCTCGCACACACAGGGTCATATATCACAGGTACATGTATATAGTTGCTAGTTGACTACTTCCTTGTATAGTCATGTTGCACTACTAGCACATGCACCGCATAGTCTGTACTGCTTATGGATACTGGTGGATAGTATCTACAGTGAGTGACATCTGAACCTCATGTGGTTGTGGCCCTTTGGCTGTGTGCTGGGTGGGACAGGCCTGGATGGCTCCTTGTCACAGTCACCCTTTTCCACACATATATGTACTTCTACCTTTGGCTTATTATAGTGTGTTGTCCTTAGATATATGTCTGTATTCCTATCCACTGTGTGTGCAAAGCATGTGTGGTGCATACTGAGTAGTGTCTGCACTAACATCGGTGACTGCCAGATATGCCTGGTACACTGGTGTTTGCAGACATGCCCTTCATGTGTTTGTGTGTGAGCATGCCAAGTATGACCTTTCAGTATGCTGTTGACTGACATTGCCTTCATTCCTCTAAGTGTGTGAGCATGCCCAGTATGCCTGTCTGTATTGACTGTGTGGAATTAGTCCAGGTAGTTTGTACTGCAGTGCTGACCTTTGTGTTGTATGCCTACAGGTAGCATACTGTTTCTGCAGGGTATCTGTCGATCATTTGGAATTGACTGTTACTACTTTTCTACATAGGATGGTGGGGGCACACCTGATTATTTCTACATTTCCATACAGGATTGGGGGGCACATCTGACTGTTATTACATTACTACGTAGGATGGGGGGGGCACACCTGACACTTGTAAACAATTGCTATGATTGTACTGGTATGCCAGGTACTCCATTTCATTCTGTATTCTTACCTATCATGCTGACTAGAGGCATACCAGTGTATTACAGATCATAGCTTTGATTTACCTACGTATTAGTTTCTGACTTTCTACCCTTCAGAACTGATGTCCCACTGCCTGACCTGCTGTAGTCTGTCTGTGTAGGCCTTGGGGGAGGTTACCCATAGGCATCATTCAGAGGTCATAACACAGCCTTTGTTTGTGTTTGTTTACACCTGTCCTGCTGTCTGTGACTGTTGTTGGGTATGTGAACCCCCATGACTGGCATGTGTGAGTCACTTACCTTGTGGGTGTCCCAGTATTGAGGGTGGTGCTGCAGGGCTGCCTATGTCAGATGCACATGGTACACTCCCTACACATGGTTGAGCACAGGTAGTGTAATGTTTGGCATCTCTTTTACTGTATGTGAGAGACAGAGAGAGGTGTTATTCCCTGGGTCCTTCCTGTGTCAGTGTATGTGCTATGCATTGCCTCTTTGCCAAGGCCAGGGCATACTGGGCATGCCTCCTTCTGCCTACTGGGGCAGACTCAGGTTGTTCCTCTGAGTCACTCTGTGCCTGTGCAAGCCTTGGCAATGGTGGGGGCCGTGTGGCCCTGCCCCGTGCTGTTCTTGCTACAGCTGTTTCTGCAGGATCATATTGTGTAGCATGATACATACAAGGACAATTTGGGTACATGTAGCTGGTGAGTACTGCAAGGCTCCACCGGATGTGTCCAGGCACCGGAAACATGACTTGAGCATCCCAAACACATGCTCTACTACAATTTGGGTCTGTGCGTGTGCCTCATTATGAAGGTCTTGTTCTGGTGTGTGTGTATTTCTGATGGGTGTCATCAGCCACGGCTACAGTACGTATCCAGCATCCCCCATTATGTGACCGTCAGGGATGTGCCCATTGACCAATCTCTGGTACAGCTGCATCAGATGCCAGAGGTGGGAATCGTGATAGCTCCCAGGGCAGCCAGCACACACATTCATTATTATGCCCTGGGTATCGCACATGACCTGGCAGTTGATGGAGGGGAAGCCCATGCAGTTGATCTATACCCCACCCCGCTCACCGGGTGGTGCTTTGATACATATATGTGTGCAGGCTATAGCACCCACTTCCTCAGAGTATTCTGCTATTTGATGGAACAGTTGCATATTGCTGGCCAATGCCTCATGGGTGTTGGGGAAATATACGTGCTCACCGACATGTGATGACATGGCATTCAGGAACTGGTGGAGTACCCTGGATGCTGATGCCTGTGAGATCCCATTATATCCCCAGTTGGCCTTTGGAAGGTACCTGTAGCCAGTATTCTTAGGCCTACACATACTTTGGTATCCACTGGGATGTGTTCCCCTCTGTTAGTTCTGTGTGTCAGGCGTGGCCAGCACAGGTCAACAATTTGCTGTAGGAGGTTCCTGTCCACCCCTATAACACTCCACTATCTCCAGCTCATGTAGCCCCTGGTAAGTTACCCTGGGTCTCTACACTCTTCTCCGTCTCCTCACTGTGGGTTGGTTGACAACATTCACATCCTCAACACCCTCAGCCTCTTCCACAAGTTGTTGTATGATAGCTATTGCAGCCTCTATCATTTTGCTGTTGTGTGTGTTAAAAGTTCCCTGCTTGTTTACACCGGTGGTGTAGAGTGTGGGAAAAACCAGAGGGAAAGGTGTTTGCTTAGTTTATAGTAGTGATCTTGGCTGGGCTGGTCTGCTGCCTGTGTAATTGGCTGATTCTGATACATTTCACCTGCCAGCTATGCTAGTTCTCCTTGATTACCTTCCTACTGCTGTTTTCCCTTCCCATTGCCTTCCTGTTTAAGCCCGGGGATGAGCCGCACAGACAGAGTGCTCAAATGTGCACAGTGCTGCTATTTCTTGGTTTAACTTTTTTTTCTTCTTTTAAAATCCGGTGCGTGGCACGCACACCAGCTTAGGCAATGTAAAGAGTGCTAGGCAGATTCAGACACATTCCTAGCTTAGCTGTGCTAAGCTAGGAGCAAACCCGAGCCACAGGGCTCCAATCCACTTACAGTATGCCTAACACCCCCCCCCCCCCATGATGTCACCTAACTCCTAGGCTTGCATCAAGCTATTCCTACTCTTACACTGTTGGGACCTGACTAGCATGCTGGGGAAAACTGGAATTCAGTATCATTCCCCTCATTTGCATAGGATTGCCTGCTAATGCATAGTTATATGTCTCACACTGAGCCTCCCCCCTTAGCAACCACTGCTTACTGGCCATGTTGTCTTCTGCCTGCCATTGACTTGCATGGCAGAATAGTGATTTTAGTTAGAATGCTTAATTTAGGTTTATTTTGTTTTTTTCCCCCAATCCCGTTTGCGCGTCGCTGCCCTATGCTTAAACAGCCGAGATCGGATACAAAAAAATAAAAGTAGATTTTTTTATTTTCTTGGCTGTTTGCAATGCCAGTGGCCTTATACTTGGCCACTGGCATGCTTCCTAGATGATATGCAGCCTTTATTTGGAGCTGTCACAGCTCCATTTTGGATTTTGTAGAAATGTACTCGATTATTAACCGAGTACATTTCTGCAGATTGCACTAGTCCTGCACGGCCAGTTGCAAGCTTCTTCGATCACAAATTCACCTCATTTGCATGGATTTCTCCTGAAAATGGGGTGATTTGCATACAGGGGTTTAGTCCGTGCAGGACTAGTGCAGGAGCGCTCGTGCACGCCCCTGCAGGTTGTTCCTGGATCGCACGGCAGATATATTGCCTGTTAGGGCTCCTGCACTGATCTTGCACACCGTGCAAGGCATAGAGAATCTGGGAATGTGTCTTTGTGTAGGAGAAAAAGTGAAGCTCAGTACTTTTTGTTTGTTTGGAGTATGGTTTGCCTTGCAAAATCTCAAATTCCCATAAAAAGCTGACTTACTTTGAATGTCTGAAAAAAATGGAAACCTTATAAAGAGATGGATGTTGATGTAACATCTTTTACTCTGGTAATAGCTTCAAGAGCAACTTTTATAAATGAAGATAATAAATCTGGCAAATTTCATAGTTAATATAGGGGAAGTTTTTTTCATTCTAGAATTATAACAGGAGCTGTGGTAAAAACATTGCACTCATCGGATTTGTGGCTAAAAATTCTGGATAATGTCATCAAATCCTATGACAGATAGTAAAGAAAGTTAGATTTTATTGTGTAACGCATTGCATCAGCGGGTGACAAGAAGTATTTCAAGTTATGTTGTCATTTCTTGTAAAGAATTCCTTCTCCCTCACCGCCAGCCTATAGTAGCAACTACTGGATCTTGCTTTATCCTGATGAGAACAATTATATTATGAGTAAGTTTTTTATTCTTTTTATAATCATTGGCTGTATCCCAATGAACCCTTCAGCATGGGCAAAAGTATTTGTCTTGTTCTCTAAGAGTGGGATTGAACAAGCTAGTAGGTGGGAATGCTGAATTAGAAGCAGGGACTTTCATTTACAAATTTCCAGTGGGGAAGACAGATTAGGCTCTGGTGTTGCATTATATCCATGCCTTTACTATGATTTTAATGTATGCAGCCTATCTTTTTCAGGTGTTGGGAGGTAACTATATTACAGCTCCAGCTGTTGGGAGACAACTATAGTACAGCTTCAGTACTGAACCTTAGCAGGGGGATGAGTGAAAATGCCTGCTCCCAGCCCTGCCCCCTAAATGGAATATATACTCCCTTTGGAAGGCCACACCTCCATACCCAAAAACCTAAGGCACTCATCCATCTGCCCAACTCCTGGATGTCAGTTATAGTGACTTAGCAAACCCTTCCCTATGTGATGGGACAGCTGGCAAATGGCCACACTTGCCCTGCCCTCCCCGACTATCACTTTCTAAATCTAGTCCCATTAATCAGACCTGGGCCATCTGGAGCACTACCAGTCTTTTATCTTTCTGTGCCATAGTGCTGTCCTCACATAGCATATGGTATTGAGATGGAAAAGAGCATTGTTTTACCCATGAAAGTTATCCTTATATCTGCAGTTATACCAAGCAGTTTCCATTCAAACAGTGCATGTAGTCAGACACTGTAATGCAGACCATACAGTTTGGTCAGAGGAATAAAATACTGACAGTAATTGTTAAAGCCTAAGGTAATTTCAAAAGCCATACACTATACAAAACTAGAATGTCAATCATCAAAATAAATACAAGTTGCCATTGCTAATGTACATGATGGTTGGTCTATATTTTCATGGTTAGGTTTCACAAGGAACTTTTCAATGCATGGTAGAAAAATAACTTTATTGTTGAGGGCAATTATTTTACCATCCCACAAAGGTATATGTAGATAGATAGATAGATAGATAGATAGATAGATAGATAGATAGATAGATAGATAGATAGATAGAAAAACAGACAGCCAAATGGAGAAATAGATCTTTCTCTAGGATCAGCCCATAATGATGGCTGGAATGAACAACTTGCAGATGAGAGTCAGCAAGAGACACTTCAATTATTTAGAAACAAACTAAAAGAACTGTTTACATATATATATATATATATATATATATATATATATGGATTATTGAATAATAAAATAGGTGATAATTACAAAATCTAGATTTTATATATGTGTGTTTGTGTGTGTGTGTGTGTGTGTGTGTGTGTGTGTGTGTGTGTGTGTGTGTGTGTGTGTGTCTGTGTGTGTGTATATGGATTCACTATGCAATTTCGAAATACTGAAATCCCGAATTTCAGTATTTCGAAATTACATAGCCGAAGACACCAAACACCGAAACCCTAAAACGGTGAAATTCAAAATGGGTGGGGGTGCAGGGGGGCTTGGCCCCCTGTCTACATCCTTTAGATTTTCTTTTTTTGTTTTAATTTATTTTTTTCTGAACATTCGAAATTTTAATGGTTCGATCATTAAAGGTCGATCTTTAGTGATTCGAACCATTAAACTTTTGATGTTCTACTATATTCCCATGTATTTGTATATGTATGTGTGCTTGTGTGTGTGTGTGTGTGTGTGTGTGTGTGTGTGTGTGTGTGTGTGTGTGTGTGTGTGTGTGTGTGTGTGTGTGTGTATGTGTAGTTTCAGTTCATTTAGTCAAATGTTCATTTCAAATACAAAAATAAAAGCGTGGTTCATTAAATCTAAATCTTATTTCACTGAAACTATATTTCATCTAAAAACATTTCAGTTGTCTAATGGTGTAGAAAATGAGTGTTGGCATAATTTTAGAACATAGACATTGCACTGCAAGTTATTTTCGATCAGTATTAGTACAATGCTAATGCCCACCATTATGTTGTGCCATTATCTTCAGACATTTATGTATTTGCACCAACAGTGATTTCCTATGTGGGAGGAGTATTCTCTTTTCTCTGTGGTTGTTCAGGTGTAGATTTAGTGTATTTAAGCTATAGGGTGTAGGGGGTACAGGGAGGCTTCCACCTCCCAAAAAAAATCTTGTATAGGTATATTTAGCATATATGAAATTTTCATTAAAATGAGTTTCATTAAAATGTGGTTTTGATAAAATGAGTTTTTGTGGTAATGTACCACAGTTTTTTTTCTTCATTGAGATGATGACCCCCCCATATATCCTCCCTACAATATGGACACAGTCAGTTTGCCTACTCATAACATTGGAGCAGAGCAATCGAAGAGTGCACAGGTTGATGGGAATATGGTTGATCAGGGAGGTGTAGTAACCCCAGGAGTGGACATGGTGGAATCTACCCTAGCTATCGTGAGTGAGAAGTACCACAAACAGGTGTCAGTGGAGGTACTTAGAGAAGGTGTACTTAATGCATGCCTCCTGATGTTGGTGTGTCAGTAGCTGCCATGTAATATATGAACAAAGCTGATGTGGAGGGGCAGGCAGGTTCCACTATTGCCATGGAAGAGATTGCAAGATTACTTTAAGTTGTCATTGTGACATACAAGACTGCTTGAATCAGATGTGTGACTTCTTGGATAGTATGAAGGACACACTAGATCACGCACTGTCTGTTTTGGATCACCTTTTGGGCAGGAGCAACATCCATGAGACTGGTCTGATGGTACAGCTTTAGATAACAGCTGATGTGGCTGTTGACTTGCCAGATATATAATGCTATTAGACCTATTGCAACATTAGTGGTGGATGTGTCTACATTTAGATGAGATCATCCACATGGTCATGCAATTGAACATGGTTGTGCTGACAGATCACCCGGCAGACATTGTTCACATTCAGGCAGCACCCAGTTTTTAGCCAGGGTCATGGAAATAGGAGTGCAACCCTGACAGGGGCAGTTCTCATGGGTGGTGGGATCCATGATGAACTTGATTCTCTTCCCTGTATGTCTCACACCTGTCCTTTATTCTGTGGGATGATAGGATAGTAGGAAGTTACTAGGCTAATGCCCCTAGGACCCTTACAATTCTAGACAAGGTCTTACCCTTATTTCCAAGATCAGCACCTATTGCCCTGTCCAAGAGGGACACAGGTGAAACCCCCAGGGTGAATTTATGGTCACCCATCCAGATTGTGTTTGAAGAGGGCAAATGTGGTGCTCTGTTTGACATGAAATAGGAGTCTGCTACTAAGGTGGGGTGACCTCTGGGAGACCTGTCCCTCCAGCAGGTTTTATTAATGTCACATTCCAGGTTAAGGTCTTTAGAGCGAGTAACCCATACACCATTTGACTTTCGGATACAAAGCATTTCCAATAACCCAGGGTCAGACATTGCCTTATATGCAAGGCAGACATCACCTCTGAGCAATCTGTATGAAACAGAATAAAGTGACAGTAATTTTGGACAATCTCCATAGGACAGATGGTGAAGACCTTGAAATTTCCTTGTGAGGAACTTTTGTGGTTTCTCCAATTGCTGCAGGTGCTTAGAAAGGTACATACTAAAAGGGGCGTTGTACCCAATTATCGGGCTGATGAGGGAAGAGTACAGGGAGGTTATAACTTCTTTTTTTCTGGAGACAATGCCCTTACCTATGAGATGAACAATATAGAATGCCCTTCTTACCACTGTGGAGACATGGTGGTCAAAGGTAAGGTTGCTGTCAACCTGTGTGCCCAGGTCTCTCACCACTAAGTGCATACTTAAGGTGTTGCTATTGATGTGGTAGTTAGCAGGAACATCGCTTTTACTGAAAGAAATGGTAATACATGTTGTTGCATTGAGTTTGAGGCCATGACTTTGACACCGATCATTTGCTTGTGTAAGACTCTCTTGTAGGATGGTGACATCATTTGAAGGTTCTATGACTGCTCCCAGTTTGCAGCCATTGACAAACTTTGTCAGCACAGACCTTTAGTTTTTGCTTGTACTTTGGAGAAATAGAGTCCAAACAGTAGAGGTCCCAGGACTGTTCCCTGTGGAACACCACTGGTTACAGGTCTGCTGTGGAGGTGGATCCCCATATTTTGGATATATGAGTTCTATCAGGGAGCCAGTTAGCAACCCATCTAACAATATAAGGGTTGATGCCTAGTTGTATGAGTTTGTCAGTGATACCCGAGTGGGAGATAGTGTTAAATGCCTTGGCTAAGTCCAGGTAAGCTGTATGCATGGATTTCCCCTTGTCAAGGGCCTTGGTGACTGTCTCAAAGAAGTCCACCAGGATTAACAGGCATGATCTCCCTTTGACATATCCAAACTGAGTTGGGTCAAGTGTTTGGAGATTACCTATATCTTTGTTTATAAGGTCCATGATGATTTGCTCCATGGCCTTGCAGATAAAGCTAGTCAGGCTAATAGGTCTATAGTTCCTGGGGTCAGTGGAAACACCACCTTTGTGTACGGGAATAACAATGGCTATTTTCCATTCAGCTGGTATGAAGCTGGTGCTTAGACTATGATTGAAAAGAGTGCCCAACGTTGTTGCTAATTCATGTTGGAGCCCATGTAAGATGCAGCCTGGGATGTTATTAGGTCCCATAGATGGTGAGTTTTTGGCCTTAGAAAAGGAATTTGCAACCTGCTCTTTAGACATACAGGATAGGGATGTCATGGGGTATGTGTGGCTGGAACAGGGGACTGAAGTTTTCACAAAACCTGTCGGCCAAAAGGTTACCTATGTCCATAGGCTCAGTATATGTGGTATCATTCACTACCAGTTCTGCACAAATCTGGGCCTTTCCTTTTAGGTTACGGACATAACTGTAGAATGCCTTGTGGTTGTCCTTTGTTGAGGAAGCTAATTTGTACTCAAAGTTTGCTTTAGAGGACTTCAGAAGAAGTTGTATTTGCTTGTTTAAGCTGAGGAGGGAGTGTTTCCAGTTTAGGAGGGCTAGTTCCCTCTTACTCTTAGACAGCAATGTCTTCCTTTTATTGTATAGCTTGTTAATGGCAGATGTCCACCAGGTAGGTTTACTGTTCCATGAGGAGCTTGTTTTGTCCTTTCAGGTACATCTGAATCAATGCAGTTATACAGGTGTTTGTATAAATCATTGGTGCAGAGCTCAGCATAGTTGCCAGTTCCATCTGAGGATGGAGGTGCATTGAAGCTATTTATACCATCCCATAAGAGGTCATAATCTGCTTTGAAGAAGTTTTTTAGTTTAGTTGCTGCTAGTGGGGGTTAGGTGTGATAATTACTTCAAATGAGACTGACTTGTGGTCAGATCTCAGCAGGGAGGACCTCACAGCGGATGTGCTACAGTGGTCCCCCATATTGGTGAACACCAGATCCAGGATGTTGGCACCAGTTTTGTGGGTGTCAACCAGCTGGTCTAGGGCACTGGAGTTAACAAAGTCAAGGAGCTTTGGGCAAGTGAGTTTGAGCACTAGTAATTTACCCAGTCAATGGATGGATAGTTAAAGTTGCTCAACACCACGGTGTTTGGATGTATCTTGATAGACTCAATTAGATCCAAATAGGCAGAGTGGGTGTCCTGATTCATGGAGGGCATCCTGTAGATGGCAATGACTTGAATAGGTGTCCTACCAACACTTAATTGCACCTGAAGTGTCTCCAGGGAGTCATACTGTTTAACCAATCTGGAGGTATATTTATCTTTAATGAATATTGATACATAATCTCCTTTAGTTTTCACACCTTCAGCTTGAGGTCTGAACATGTGGAAGGAGGTGTAACCCAACATGGCTGGGTGCTCTCCACAGCCTTGAACCAGGTCTCTATGACTGCTCAAATGTCTTTGTCTTCCAAGGTGAGAACAGCTTTCAGTCAGTGCAGTTTTGTGTTTTTCATCCTAGCATTTAGCAGCATAACCTTGAGGTTGCTTTTAGATGGAGATTTTACATTGGGAAATTTTGTTCTTGAGACACTGCCTAAAAAAGGCACTATGAGGGCGGCAAGAGTCTTAGCCAGTAGCCGAAATCCCACTGGTGACAGATGAAGACTATCTCTGGCAAAGCATCGAGGTCTATTGTTCATGGCATTCCAGACAGACAGTGGATCTCCTTAGAATGACACCAGAAGTTAACCCAATTATTGAAGTTAATCATTTTCTCTGTGTACTGAGGCATCATCCTAGGTGAAGGTAAAATTTTGTTTAAGGCTAGAGACATATCTGCCTGAGACACATAGTCTGAGAGCTCAGTCATGTCTCTCTTCATATAGTCCAGAGAGGTGCATCTCAAGTTATTCACACTAACATAATCTATGACGGACTCATAACAGTACCTATTGTTGAGAGACTGGAGTACATGTGGCGTATAATATGGCATATCCTGGCACCTGACAGACAGCTGACTGTGACCTTTTCCTTAGTGAGCCTGGTGAGAGGGACATCAGTTTGTCTCACAAAGGAATCACCTATGACTAATATGTCTGAGTTTGTGTTTTGATTAAGGGTTTGGCCGGAGAGACACTGGTGCATGAGCATGTGTAATGTGTTCTGCTGAGGAAGTATTATGTGTGACATGCTTGTGTTGTGTTTGGGAGGTCTCCGGTGCTTTGGTATGCTTCTGGTGAGGACCTCCATATATATAGGTATGTGTGGTATGGGTTTGGGTGGAGTAGGAGGTGAGGTGTGCGTGCTGAAAACCCATTCATTGTCATGTGTATTGACTGATGTGTGAGAGAGCATGTCTTCAAGTTTCTTAATACAGTTGCATCTCTCACACGTTGTGTTTGTGTGGACTAGGAGTAGGGGGTTATCAGTGAACATGAGACAGTTGCTATACTGCCTCAGGATGCCCATGTGGACAAAGCTGGTTGGAGAAACTGTGGAAAATTGTCCATCCATAGTGATAGGTAAATTTATATGATCAGGAAAAGAGGTTATGCTTAGGAGTGGCTGGTGGGTGAGAGGTGTGTTGATACCTCTGAGGCTAGGCTTAGTGTTCCACCTGACAGTAGAGCAGAGCTGCAAGAACCTCTGGAGGACCACAAGCAAAGTGCTAAGGGAAAATTTAACAAACAAAAATGTTTGCATCTGTAACTACCAACGCTAACCACCACTAGACAGCATTGCATGATGGAGTACTACACGCAAACAAGTGCAAACGCAGGACTTAAATAAAACAAGAAAATACTCTTCTTAACTCAACTCAAACTATCAAATAAGAATGCTCTCTCTGAGCTCTAGTCCAATCACCCTCAATTGTATGGGATTCAGACAATACTCTCCTCACATAAGAGTACAGAAGAGCCTTCACCAACAAAGGTGATTTGAAGCTGATGCTCAGACATTACAAAACAGACCCAAAAATAGCAAACTTGGAACTGGGCAGTGCGGCAGCTGAACTATTACAGTGCATAGTAAAATGTGACCAAAAACAGTTCAGACACATCAAACAGACAGTGGAATGCAAATACAAATTAAAAGTACAATATTAGAAAAAAAACAGGCATTTATAGTTAGTTGGAAGCAACAGATGCCTCAGATATTTCAGTATCTCACTGAAAAGCTGGTTATAGAGCTCAGGTGATACCAAACAGTCTAAATCTAGCCTCTAATCAAAGTACATAAAATCTCAGTCACAACAGCAGAAGGCAGCTTAAATAATGCAGCAATTCACCAGCAGGGTGTAGTGCTGTGGCTGCGTCCCTGCAGACATATACATCATCCTCCTCATGCAGACCATGACTCCACAAACACACACACACACACACACACACACACACACACACACACACACACACACACACACACACACACACACACACACACACACACACACACACACACACACACACACACGACACACACACACACACACACACACACACACACACACACACACACACACACACACACACACACACACACACACACACACACACACACACACACACACACACACACACACACACAAACACTTCACCATGGATATCCTCACATCTGTACAAACTGGCCTTGAGAGTGCATACTTGCTATTAACTCAGCTGTTACTCTCACTCACTTCTCCTGTGACAGATGGGCCCTTCTGTAACCCTTTCTCCCCACACAATGTGCAAATGAAGATGTCTGTTTCCCGCCTTTTTCACAGACAGTGACTTAAGGTTTCCTATGTCTGATACAGAGAGTAGGCAGCCAATGCATGGCTTGTCAAGGTGTTGTTTCTTGTGTATAATTAATCATTTTTAACTGTTGTTTAGTCTGCTTATGTTCTGTAGTAGTAGTAGTAGCAGTAGTAGTTATGTGGAATAGCTTGCTCAGCAACCTGTACAGATGATGCTGAGAGTGCCCTGCCCTCTGGAATGGTGTCTGACTTGGGTTGATTATATTTGATGCACAGAGAGTCCAAGCAATACATGGGTAAGCACAGTCTCTTTTGTTTGAATGCATAATTGTTAGTATCTTTATTTGGTGGATATCTCAGTTTATGTATTATGATATGCCTGAGTAGGCATTATCATGTATACTGCCTGCATACTTTGTTTATGTATCATAGTATTTGCTCATGATAGGTTAATCACACACCTTTGTTATTGCTGTTGTGAGTGGCCTAGCCTTGTGTTTACTATATCTGATGCATATAGTAGCCAGCCAGTGCATTGTGTGGTTTGTTTGTTTGCATCAGTCTTACTGTCTGTATCTGCTGAGCTCTAACTATTTAAGTGGTGAGTGCATGTGCAATGTTGCTGCCTCTTAGCAAGTGCCATAGCATATTTTGCCAGCCTTAGTCTGCCATGGTCATTCCCTGCTGCTGACTCCTCATCTGACCAATCCTCTTCGTCAGCTGCCACTGACTGTGGTGCTGCAAACTACAGCCCTGATGGTGGGTCATCCTACTATAATTGCCTCTAATTTAATATTATGTAAGAGGAGCACACAACAGGCTGTAATTTTGTAGAGGTCGCAGGGTGATATCACAGGGCACCTCCAGATGCATCAAGACAGCAGAACAAACTAACACTCTAGGATGTTTCTAGTCAGTGTGTAGGTGTTGTCCTAACCTAGTTCAGTGGGGTTGTCTAAATTTCTCATAAGGGTCATGAACCTAGGTTCTAGAGCATATCCAGCATCTCCCACTTGATGTCTTTATAGGAAGTCACCCCTTGCAAACCTTTGGTAAAGGTCACGGGTGTGCCATATGTTGAAGTTGTACATGCCAAATGATTGTTTCTTTTCTTTTGTTTTATGTACAGTAAAGGATCCTAAAGTAAACTCTCTTTAGCATTTTTTACAGATATTCCTTCTTTTGATAAGCAGGCATCTTTTTTGTTCAAGCACTGCAAGCAGGGTAGCAGCTACTTTAGTTTTCTAGAAAAATCTAAAATATTTTCTCATCATTTGCAATACTATCTTTTCAGGATTATTACAAACACAGATTTTTAAATGCTCTTGTATGCTTAAAACTAGAAACAGCTTATCCAACAAATAAGTTAATTCTAAGCACACATTTGCAATATAAAAAGTAAAGATTCCATGATTACATCATGTTACATAAAATGAAATCTTCAAATATTATAATCAGAAAATAAGAGTGTTCAACATAGTTGTGTGTTTAACCAATTTCCTTTAATAAAAATAGGCAGAATTACTTCAAAATGGAAATATTTCTTTATTTTTGTTCACAAAAGCATAAAACAGGTAAACAATTGAACAAGCAAACACATAAATAAATGAATATGTAAGTAACTAAATAAATACATTCATTCACTCATAAATTCATCTGTTGTCTAGCTCCCACTTTATCTTATATAGGGTCACAGGATACCGAGAGCCTATCTTAGAAAACACAGTGATACAGTGTTTAACATTATTTTCTCTGAGCTTTGGTTCTTTGATTTGCATCCCAGCTATGGTTCTTTCCAGCTATGACTATTACTTGTGAAGTTGTCATCCATTAACTTGCCCATGGGAATTTGTGACAAGGAATATGAGTGTGTGTGTGTGTGTGTGTGTGTGTGTGTGTGTGTGTGTGTGTGTGTGTGTGTGTGTGTGTGTGTGTGTGTGTGTGTACATGAATGTGTCTGCAGGCACACGTGCCTGTGTACATGTGCTGTAATAGACCAATATCTTTTCCAGAAATGGTTCTTTGCCTGGTTCGCATTTATTGCTGAGAAAATATAAAATAAAAAAATAAGATTAATCTTCATTTTTAACTCTGTGAATCAGTCATCTGCACTGTTTCTGGACACGCAGGATTATATAGAGTTGATATCATTTCTTAAGGGCAATCCAATTAGTCCCATTTGATATATTATAGTAACGAGTTGTAAACATTGAAATGTCATGTTTACATTCAAATTGAAAAACATTGTTTGAAAAATAATTAAAATCTATAGTTTTAAAAGTAAATTAAAAGGTATTACATTAAAATTAAAGAAAATTAAATATAACATTTGATAAAAAGGGCATTACAAAACAGAATGCTCGTTGTAGAATATAATGCCAATTTTAAAGTGTACCTCTCCAAACACACCCTTCAGATAAAAGAACCCCAGAGGTCCCTAACTAAAATGGGCACTGAATTTAAGACCCTCAGTTACAAAAACAGTTTTGAAGCTCATTTCCTGTACTCTTTCTCTCATAGTGTCCAATATGGCAATTTATGTGTAGAATTTTCTGCTGTTAAATACCTGGCTCTCCTGATTTCTTATACCTCCACAAAACAGATGACTTCACAAATACTTTAACAGAAGATTTCAACTTTTGTCAGAAAATAAATAAGACAAACTGGAGTTACAGATTATTTTGCAATTCTACAATCTCTAGAATGATCTACCATCACATATAAAACAGATCAGCACACACACTTAAATTAAAGCATCCTTGACAATTGCATTGATACCTGTAAATTCATCCTGGGCCTTACTTGTTTTATCCACCTGCTGTCAGGAGCTACATTACATGAGTATTGTCAAAGTGAGTATGATCTATGAAATGACTCTGACTTGTAAACTATGAATTTATGAATCCATAGGAATGAAAACCAGTTACTCTGTTTTATTAATCAAGAAAATGTGAAAACCAAAGTATAAGAATGAAGAGACATCCAAAAAACAGCAGAATTAATAGCTCAAAGATTG
Source organism: Protopterus annectens (assembly GCF_019279795.1). Lineage (NCBI taxonomy): Eukaryota > Metazoa > Chordata > Ceratodontiformes > Protopteridae > Protopterus > Protopterus annectens. Next base: position 1,465,540,071 of record NC_056725.1, read on the forward strand.
CAGTATGGCATACTGAGACATTGTGTACACTGTGTATTGGGATAACTCAAGAAGAAGTCTCTATATGTTTCTGAAAGATGCATCTGGCTAGAAGCAACAGCAAATATTATCCTGCATGCCAAATATTACCTGGGTGCAAGAATGACATGCACGTGAAGTTGCCAGCATACATTTTCCCTGGTACTTGACTTAGAAGACAATACGCTATATATCAGGGCAGGCTCATTGCACTGCACTTCTGCATTAGGAACCAAAAGCCATTTTAAACCATTTTCTACAGCACAGCAACCATGGCAGGCAGGATCGTAACACTAAGGATGTAGTCAGATTCATAATAGTCAGTTGTATTACTAATCAATGACCCCCCCTCATGTCAGCCCTCTTATTCCCATCTTTTCTCGAAAGCAACACACTCTCTTTTAGTTTTCAGCCTGTCCCAACATCAACCATAAAAAGATTACTAGCCAAATTAAAAGCAACAACCTCATCTGCTGATAACCTTCCCAATGAGTTCCTCAAAATAGGTGCAGAAGCAGTAGCCTTCCCTGTCCTCATTCTAATCAACCAGTCAATAAATGAAAACTATGTCCCATCATCTGGAAAAAAAATCCGTTATTATACTCCTTCAGAAAGGAGATACTACAACACAATTAACAAACTATAGACCTACTGCTGTCCTAGCATCCCTCCCTAACATCTTTGAGAAATATATTCAGTATCAACGTATGAAACATCTAGCCAAACACAACATCTTCTCCAACACCCAGCACGGTTTCAGGCCCAACCACACTACTACTACTACTACTACTGCTCTCAACTTCACCAACGTAGTAAACCAATACAGAAATGAGGGCAACCTTGTTTCTTTACTTTTCCTTGACATTTCCAAAGCATTTGACAGTGTTCCACCAAAAGCTCACTTACCCCTCCCTCTCCTGGTTTCATTGTTGCTTATTCAATCATCAGCAGGCAACTAAATGGTAATAGAACCTTTCAGCATTTCAACCAATCTGTGCTGGTGTTCCCCAAGGATCAAAAATCAGCCTCCTGCAATTTAATATTTTCATAAATAGACTTCATACCACTATAAAACTTGCCACCCTCATGCAATTTGCAGAAGATTGAACCTTTATCTGGTCTGCCCACCCATAACAAAATTTCAGGAAATCACTCTAAAGTCTTTCACTGACATTAAAATATGGCTAAAAAGTGTAACTTGCTGTTTGATGCCAGAAAAAAAACTTATGCAATTTACTCCAAAATAAAACTGTAACCAGAAACACACATTTCATATTACCTCAAATTATAACACAACAATAAAAAACATAAGCCAAACTAAACTACTCAGAGTCATAATAGATAACAACCTCAAATTTGATCACCAAATATACCATTCCATCAAAAAACTCACCAAAAACTCAGCTCCCTCTGTAGGGCCAAACACTACCTGACAGATCAAGCAAGGATTACCTTAGCAGCAACATACCTCCTTCCTTCTCTGTTATATGCTTCCCTTATTTTTACAAATATCAAAACTATGTATAAAACTAAACTAACCTCCTGCCATTATAAAAAAACTAAATGTGCAACCAACCTTATAAAACACACCATGGCCTTCCATTAAAACAATTGAACTGACTTGAACTCTCAAACCAGTTGACATACTCATTGCCCATAACTTATTGTAATCTCCATACAAACGCCCATCATTACAAAATACCCTATAGTACTATTCACCAACTAGAGACCTTTACTTTAGCAATAAACTCTTATTATGTATCAGTAAGACATTCAAGACTGCTGGTGACTCTCTCTACTCCCATTATGTGTCAAACTGTGGAATGAAGTCCCCACCCAGTTAAAACAGATAAAAAATCATTTCAAAACTTTGTTTAAATAGCACCTATGATGCCAAAGATGGCTCTGTTCTTCCTGCTCACCTGGTTAACTTCACTCAGATTCCGTTTCTTCAGCTCTTGCAGTCACTTTGGTTCCCCATCATTTGTACCTTAACACTCCTCCTCATACCGGACTAATTTCCTAAAAGCTTACTCTTCCTATTTCTCTCACAGCCCACCTCCAACTCCTCCTCCTCTATCTATTTGTCTTTCTGCTCATTTCCATAATTTCTCATTTCATGTCTCTGTTATTATCAATTTCAAGCAACATTACTACTTGCCTGTCTGTAAATTATTATTAACCTCAAAAACACCCCGGTTTGATCTTTTCCCTGTAGCTATCATGCTATAAATACATTGACTATTATTGTATTTTATTTTTCTATTTAATAATTATCCAATTTATGTTAATTTCTCTGTTTTTTGTGCTAAAATGCAATGTTCATGTAAGAAATATTTCAAATCATGTAAATGAGTTCATGTACAGATGTTTTTACTCAACAATTATAAATGTGTATCACATGTCACTTAAATGTGGAGCTTTTCTCTCTGGACCTCTGCTGAAAATGGGTTTTACCCAGACTTTTCTTGGTCAACAAAGACAAATTAATAATTACAGTTTGACGGTCGGATGACTACTAGCAGGCACAAATATATTCTACATAAGACAGTTAAATATCGCCATATATGCATATATAAATAATATATAATATTTGTATATATAATACAGGTAGATAAGATAGATAAATAGATAAGGATAGAGAGATACAGATACACAAGTATGCTCAACTTGTTGCAGTGCGCTAGAAGCTGTAGTGAGGAAAATGGTAAATGTTCCATTCCGTGCCGTACAGCCATTTTCATTCAAAATGATCGAAGTTTCAAAATGTCGATCCTATGGTCTCAACCATTTTCAGTTCAAACTTTTGAAACTTCAGCCTTGTAAAGGGAATCAATGCTGGGAGACTATCAAAGTCTTCAATCTTTTTCCATGGAGTGTGTTGTGTAACATTATGTTGTGTACCATGGAAGGCAGTCAGAAATGTGTAATAAGTTACTGAAATTCAAATGTTCAACCCTTCCTCTGTTATTACAAATGTTAAGTATTTATTGCTGCAGTCAGCTCTGCACGGCCATTCATTTGTCTGTCTCTTGCAAAGCCAACATAAAGTTATCAGCCAGAACATATGTAGGCCAGCCTCAGTCAATTATATAGATACAGTGCTAGATACTAAAATTAATGATATGCAAGTACAAGTAATGCACATCCAGGGATAATTATGTAGGTAACTGAGGTGAGAATTCTAGTTGCACATCACAGGATTAATTTAATCATAAAGATATGCAAAATTATAGACTGTACTGGAGGTGCCTGCATCAGCAGTAGACTGCATGTGTAGAGTCTAGCAACTTCTATCTGTATGCTCAAGATAAGGGTAATGTTACCATGCCCTGGCAGGGTACTTCTCCACCTTTCTACATGAGCACCATCAAGATACTTTAGTCATGGCTGGAAGTGTTACATACATTCATTCTCAGATGGTTAGCTCTGTAAGCCCCCTCACTCTCTCCCATAGCTTAAACAGCTGGTCTGCCATACTTCCTGAACTGACATGGGAAATGCTCTTTATGTCAATATCCTAAGGATGCATATAACCATTGTCATCATTCATGAAGCCATCTATAACTATACTATAATAACCAATGGCTGAAGCAGAAATGCTATGAAATATTATACCACCCCCATGGTGGACATGACAAGATGAGTCCAATGCAACTGCCCACTGTATTCATTAAATTAACTCTAATATGCATGTACTGTCATCAGATCACAGGCATCCTTCAGTATGTGGGCAGTGTACTGGCATCCAGTGTCTGTCTGCCTGGAATGGCATGATAGACAAGCCTCGCTGTTTTGCCAGAGATGGGTTGCACCTGTCACCCCTAGGTTTTCGAATACTGGCCAAGGCTCTTGCCATCCCCATAGTGCCTTTTTTAGGCAAGGCTCAAAGGACAAACCATCCACCATAACCAGCACAGGTAACCAAAAACTAAGGGTAATGCTACTCAACGCCAGAAGTCTCAACCTCAAAATACACACACTCGAGGCTCTCCTCAGCATGGAGAAAATCGATGTTTGTGCAGTGATGGAAACCTGGGTCAAGGCTCAAGAGAGCACCCCAGCACTGCCAGGTTACAATTCATATCATACATTCCGGCATCAGTTACTGGATCACAGTACAAAGGGCGGAGGTGTATCCATATTCATCAAGGATACCCTTATCTCCAGGTTAGTAGCACAGCATGATTCCCCAGAGATCATCCATGCACAACTATCAGCAGGCAAAACCACATTTCAAGCCATAGCCGGTTATAGATCACCCACCATGTCCCAAGATGCTCACTCTGCATTCCTTGAGACATTGGAAAATATAAAGGTCCTACCCAACACCATAATCTTGGGTGATTTCAACTACCCTGGTATAGACTGGACGAACTACCAATGTTCCAACTCCTATGCTCAACGATTCATAGAATTTACAAATTCAAATGCCCTTGAACAACTAGTATGTTTCCCCACTAGAGGGGACAACATATTGGATTTAATCATCACAAATATGGATGCCCATTGTACCACACCCGTTATCACTCCCTCCTTGGTCAGATCCGACCACAAACTGATAACCCTGGACATCCTCACCCCTCCACCTTCCCCAGTCAAAGAAACCATAGTCAAAAACCTTGCCAAAGCAAACTTCAAACTACTTGCATCTGAATTGGAAAGCTTCACTATTCCCTTGCAGAAGGATAATGATATCCAGGATGTGGAATCCTACACCAAGGCACTTTATATACATCTTCAGGATTGCATGGACCGTGCTATCCCAAATAAAACCAAGACTCCTTCCTCAAGCAAGAAGAAACCAATCTGGTGGACCCCAGCCATAAGCAAACTTTACAATAAAAGGAGGAGACTTATACAAAAAAAGGCCAAATCTCAAGTAGACAAATCATCCCTGATCAGCATTAGTAAGAAATTGAGGGCCCTCATCAAGTGAACTAAAGCTAATTTTGAAAAGAAAGTTGCCAAGGATGCCAAGGATAACCATAAGGCCTTCTATGGCTACATCAAAAACCTAAATGGCAATGCTCAGGTCTGTTCTGAGCTAGTACAAAATGGAACAAAATACACTGACCCTTCTGACATTGCCAACATCTTGGCTGACAGGTTCAGTGCAAATTCCCCCCCCCCCCCATGACCTACAGGGCCTATTACCATTCCAGGGGATTGTGTAAGTCCAATTATTACTGATATGTTGGTTAACAAGGCTCTATATAAAGCTAAACACACTGCCTCCATGGGACCAGATGGTGTCCCAGGCTGTGTCATACGCGAGTTCCAAAAGGAATTAACCCCGCATCTTAATACCCTGTTCAGTCTCAGCCTCTCCACAGGATATGTGCCCATAGAATGGCGCACAGCAACGGTGGTCCCACTACACAAGGGTGGGGCCACAACTGACCCTGGGAACTACAGACCAATAAGCCTGACCAGTCTGATCTGTAAGGCTATGGAGCGAATCATTATGGAACTCATAAATGGAGAGATTGGGAATCTCCAGTCACTGGACCCCACACAGTTCGGCTTTGTCAAGGGCACATCATGCCTCCTGAACCTGGTGGATTTCTTTGAGACAGTTACTCAGGCTATAGATAAGGGAAAAGAGGTACACACTGCTTGCCTTGACCTTGCTAAAACATTTGACACCATTACCCATTCAGGTATTATTGATAAACTCACCAGCCTGGGCATAAACCCTTACGTCACAAGATGGATCGCAAACTGGCTCTCAGACAGATCCCATAATGTAAGAGTAGCAGGATCTATGTCCGAATCCAGACCAGTAATGAGTGGTGTGCCTCAGGGCTCTGTCCTGGGGCCCCTCCTGTTTGGCATATACTTCTCAGAAGTACAGGCAAGCACAGAATGGCTGTGGCTGACTAAGTTTGTGAACGACTGCAAACTAGGTGCTATAATAGAGTCTCTGGCTGACATGGAGATCCTCTAGAAGGGCCTAAATGAGACTGATGCATGGTGTCAAAGCCATGGTCTCAAGCTAAATGCAAAAAAATGCGTAGTAATCCCCTTTGGAAAAAACAGAGTACCCGCAAACTACAACATAGGGGGGTAATCCCCTGAAATCTGAAGAAGAAATAAGGGATCTAGGGACCCAAGTAGATAGTCAGCTTTCCTTTGATAACCATGTTGCTAAAGTGGTTAGAAAATCCTTCTATGTGACCCATCTGATCATGAAAGGGTTCACATCAAGATCTAAGGATGTAATGGTGCCCCTCTACTCTTCTCTCATCAGACCCATTATTGAGTACAATGCACCAATTGGAATGTACCTGGCTAGACATCTCCAGCAGGTGGAAAGACCACAGAGGTACCTAACCAAGAGGATTACTGGCCTCAAACAGTTTCCCTATGCAGCATGATTGAAAAAGCAAAGACTGTTTTCTGTTGCATACCACCTTCTCAGAGGTGATCTCTGTCTAACGTACAGAGCCATGTCCAACCCAGAATTGTTGAACATGCTCCATCTTAGCAAAACCAAATCTACTCGAGCTACATGCTCTAGGAATATAAACCTCAACACAACAATGAGTAGAACATGCTGGAGGGATAGATTCCCTTTGCAGAGACTTCCTTGATGAGTGGACGGGTAACAGAAAGTTCACACTGGGGATCACACCAACAGCACTACTAGATAGGGGCCAAGGGTACTAGCTGCTAGTACAAGGGTCTAGGGAACTACTAAAGGGGTGGTGAATACCGCACAATGTGGCTGGGCTAATATATGCCTTCGGGCAGATAGCCCAGTACCAACCTATGAACCTATGAACCTATAAGTCGCTCTGACAAAGTCTGACAAGGGATAAAGGCAATGATTTAAAAGCTTGGGTCCCACTTTACCCATTCCTGTACTGTGGAGACTGAATTGTTAAAAATCCAGATGTATGTATACTAAAACTGAGGTTGCCATTATTGGAATATTCTGATCTAGGAGTTGTTATATATAAGTTCAGCGAGTGAGAGGGGGCTTGCCCCCACTGTATAAAACATATTTAAGGGAGAATAGTGATGTTTGATATTTGCTCTTCTCCTGAATTTTCAGTCTTTTTTGACTGGGGGGCATGTTGGGACTCGACGTTTTGAGTATTGACATTTCAATAGGGAGCCAATGAACATAGTAAAGTAGGAGTTGTCGAAGACTGCAGGTTTCTATAAAACAGGGCAGTTGTGCATTTCACAGTTGTGAATGGAGCATGCATTGCATGCAACATCAGTCACTTCATGAAGTATGCATTGTAAAATATTACAGCAGTTTGAGATATGTAGTTTTCTAACATTTTCATTTTTAAAACAGTGCTATTTTTTGGCTTCATAAGCATTTTACTATTTAATCATAATTAATAAAGTTCAAGTTAAGTACATCATTATGGTTAAACCAGTTCTTGACAAATAGTCATATAACTACTGCATTGCTACCTACAGATGTTTCAAATATTAATTAAATAAAACAGATTTTGCACTGCAAACTAATTACTGTTTCGGATGCTGATGAGACTAAAATAATAGCACTTTATTTAATTCAACATTCAACTCTCTGCTGTTGTTCAAATTTGTATTATTATTCATTCATATAAATGTGGCAATTAATCTGTTTACTTATTAGGTCATCCTGGGTATATAAAGTCAAAATCAGTATATTAATTGGTATTCCATTGTTTGTACCTGTTCATGTTTAGACCTGCACTTGATATGTTCTGCCACACAAAATAAACTTAGGCATTTTAAATTATTACAGTCCTTATATGTTCTTCTGGTAAACAGCATACAGCTGAGAGTCTGCTTTATAACATTGTCTGACCATAATTAACAACGAGACAACAACATCTAAAGTTTAGAATAGCAAATTCTCTGAACAGTGAATTTTGCCTCTGGGAAACTAACCATTTGGCCACAACTGACAAAAAAAAAAAACCTAAAGAAATGAAACCCACCAAAGTGAGGGGCTTTGCCCCACACACACCCTACTTAAATATTCCAACTCTGAGATCGCAGTACAGTGAAGAAAAGGGCAAAAGTCACTGCTGGCTAACTGCTTAGTTTCCTTGAGGCGAAATTCGCCATTCTGAGAATTCATTGTTCTAATCTTTAGATGTTGTTGTCTCGCTGTTCAGCAAGTCGATGTTATGATCAAACAAAGTTATAAAGGGGAACCACAGCTAAACATTAAAATGATTTCAGTACTCTTTTTATGGTTTTGAATCCTTTCTTCCTGCATGTTGCATATCATTGCCTGGCACATAACTTTTTTAAGATTTTAAACAGACAGCATAGATTATTAAAACAACTGTCCAAGTAATAAACTGTTTTATTTCACATTATTTCACACATGTGTACAAACATTAACAAGTCACATCTAAATATTCCCCTGGGATGATAAAAAAATGAACTTGGTGTAGTTGCAGTAAATAAAAAGCAGCTTTATCGTAATGTTTCCTAATGTATTCATCTAGAGGAAAACAGTAGGACAGATGGATTTAGTTCTGATGCTTGATCTAAACTTGGAATTAATGCACACCACTATTTCCATGTTTTTCATGAAGATGTTAGAGTTGTTTGAATGGTTTCTTATGATGAAGATATATTTTTATTGCTAAGGTTGGATAACTGTGAAGCCAGTCCTAATTCTTGATTCCTTTTTGCAGTAGTGATAATGTTGCAATCCATTTCTGAAAAGCCAGATAATTCCTCTCTCCATTTGGTACGTGTAACAGTGGTGTCTTATAAATCCAGAGAATATTGCTTCCTTGTGAGTTTATCAATGTGCTCTTAGGTGACTGGCATACTAAGTTCGATAAACTAGAAATGTAATGAATTTCACATATAGGAGAGATTTCATTTGGTACTGTAGATATGTACTACAAGTATATAAAAAATTGAAACCATTTCTTTTCTATCATTTTCAAGAACGTGATTACTTTAACTTATATTTAACAAGATATAAGAACACTTGAGTGCTTCAATTTCATATTGGAAAAGAAAACTGTAAATGTAAATTGTTATAATGGAAATAATAAAGTGAACTCTGTTATCTTTCATTCCCTTCTACTTATACATCGGATGGTCAATAATATTACTTGAAAACAATGCACCCGATAAAGAAATCTCAGGGACTGTATAGCTGTAGGGCCTATACCTAATGTTCCAAAAGACACAGCATGTATAACAAAGTATAAGGAGTCCAAGAAAAACGTGTGGCACGTGGCATCCTCAGGACACACACATAGAAGAGGATATCATAGATCAGGTGGGGCATGTGGCATATTCAGGATAAACAGAGAAGAGGATATAGCATGCAGAACAGAGTGGTGCCTTCAGATCTATGATATGCAGTATCTCTGCAGTAGAAGCTGAATGGAATAATACAGAGCATAATGCAGGCCCTTCTGTAATGCTGGCATGAGAAAAAAACATTTTTTGAAAATTAGTAGCAAGGGAGGACAGTTAGGCTTTTACTGCAGGCATTGATGTATCCTATGAGAACACATTTTACCATGAAACATTATACAATGGTTCTGTTTAAATATGGAAAAAGCACCACAGCAGAGTTGATACAAGTGTTTGTACAAGACATAGAGTTGTGCTGAATATGAAAGTAAACACAGTGAGTGCAGCAGTGCAGTGCACAAACCTCAGGAAGGTCAGGTAGGGCAGCACATGTATGTTGTATCCCATGTACATAAATAGCAGTAAACTATCCCAACACAAGTATGACTCAACAGGAGGAGACAATAAAACTCATCTCAGTAGGAATCAATAAAACAAGCCTGGATAGCTTAGAACACCAAACAAAACTGATGCTTGTCTCAAAAATATCATCAAGGGATGTAGCATTCAATGTCATACAGAGTGTTAGTTATGTATAACAGACAGGAAGAGCAGTGCTACAGCCTGCGGGATTGCAGCTGTGCTGATAGGGGGTGCTATAGTCATATAGCTCAGCAGTAGTGAAATAGTCTGCATGGTATAACCAGGACGCCAAACTGACGGCAAAGCTTTATGTTGCAGTTGCTTAATAACAGAATAAGATAATAAATGTATCTATTTTTTTATTTTATTTTTTATATTTGTTTACTGGGGAGGTCTGGCTGGGTACAGACACCATTTTCAGCGGAAGTCTGGGGAGAAAAACTCTATAACAGTTTACAACAATGCACAACGTTTACAAAAAACATACAATATAGCAAACATAAATTTACAGCAATAATATATACCAATTAAACAAGGAATTTAACAACAGTATAAAGTTAAGGTGATTTACATTGAAAATATGTGTTTTCTAATGTAGTAGCTGTTGCCTCTTAGGTTATCCTGTCAAGTTGTCTGACTGTCTGCCAGTTTTAGAATGTTGTAGCTGTTGTTAGCAGGTCATGTTGCCTGAAGTAAAGAAAAAAAGGTGAGGGAAGAGGGGGAGAAGTGGAAGAGGATGGCAATTGGAGAACAAGGAGTTTATTTATGTAAGTTGAATGTGATCTTGCTGAAATGTGCATTAGAAGGTGGTAAAGGTTAGGGTATGTAGGAAGATTAGGGTTTAGCGGGGGGTGTGGCATGAACATATCCAGTTTTTGATCAGGTGGTCATTGAGTAGCGTTTTGAAGTGGAACAGGTTTTCAGTTGATAAGACTGATTGAGAGAGACTGTTATAGATTTTGGAGATATAATTCGAGTAAAGAGAGTCTCCAGCCTTGTTATTAGATTTGGAAACTATTAGTGTAGGGCTGGAGCATTTGTTGGAGAGCTGGGGGTTTGTCTTGTTGTGAATGAGTTTGGGGGTGCTGGTGAGTTGGGTGTAAGTTAAATGGTGTGGTACTTCTAGCCAGTATAGTTGTTGTAATGGCTGACAGTGATGGGATCAATGAAAGGCAGCTGCAAACTTAGCAATTTTGTTATAACGGGCCTCAAGTTTTGTTACTTCTGTTTTGTTTAGATTGGTAAATATGGGGGAGGCATATAATAAGGTGGAGGGAGAGAAGTTGGCCTCTGGCTATTTCTTGTCTGGTAGTAGCAATGTGGAAATGTTTGCCCTTTATATTCACTGACTCTCTTCCTTTGCTATCTTCTCCCTTACCCATTTTAAACACATCTCATGCCCTTTGAATGACTCTGTGGATTCTCTCTATGCTACCAGTTTTAATAATCTTTTTTTCAGGTGTTGGCAACATTACAAATAATTATTTTTGGAGAACTGAGAAGTAGATGGCCCTCAAACCTCCCAACTGTCCAGATAATGGAGTATCACCTCTAATTTGTTCTGAATGATTTTTTCCATCCTTCCTAAAACTTGAAATTATTTTGAAAGTTCTAAGGTAATAGCACCTACATTTAAAAAAATGTCCCTAATTTTGGACCATTTCCATAATTATTTTTATGTTTTACCTCTAACTGTGGAAATTAAAACTTAGTGGTATCTTCCACCCCTTCCATCCTCCTTTTTTTAAGACAGCTCCTTTTTTTAAGACAGCCTGTGCAGTGGTGACATGTCTTCCTGCCTCTGTTCTGATCACTAGTGAAACGAATTTGAGGCACTACTCTGTTCTTAGAGGTATGAGTAAGTTTGCCTCAGCAGACAGTATGCATCCATTACAGCAGACCTTTTCGGTGACATCTACAGAGATATGATGGTCCCTTTTTCAATGCATATTATGCATCATATTGAAAAAAAAAATAGATGCATGAGAAAATCTATCCATAGACATGTAAGGAAAGCCAGGTATGCACAGGAGCAGGGAACAGGATATGTTGTCATCATGACTGGCTCAAGTACAGTACTAGGGAGCATGCAGTCACTATAAATAATGATGTATGAGAGACTATAACCAAAGACCTGGAATGATAAACAAGTTTGCACAAGACCAGAGAAAAGGGTATGATAACATGGTGAAATGTACCAGGATAACATGATCTCAGCAAAAATGCTGATGTGTGCAAAGATTTCAACAAAACTAGAATGAAATATACATATTTACAGAACCTGGAAACAGGCAAACATTTATGTGATTATCTGTACTGATGCCATTGTGAGGAGCTAACGCAATGCATGGAAGAGAAACACAAACTATGCCATCTACTGTGGTGGAAATATGTGGCCTGGCAGCACTGAGCAAAAGTGATGAACCACAGATTAATAGTGCAACTGTTTAAACTTAAAAGTCATGTATCCACACAACTCCTGCTTTCAGAGTGATATAGCAGCCCCCAAAACTAGCATGACTGTTCCCAAAAGTTCAGAGTTCATCATCTTGTACTTAACTTGGAAAACACACTTCTGCAAGTGCATTCATGTTTGTGATACATAGCTCAAGAATGACAAATAACTAGATTTCCAGAGCATGGTACTGGGGAACATGAATTGGAACCCCTAATGAAAACCTACCCAGAGACAGGGAGGACATACATACTTGGTTCAGAAGACAAATTTGGCAATACAACTAAGAGCTGTGAGCCAAGAATGCTAAACACTTTGTCATCATGATAGCACAGTCCAAAATGCAACCATATGGCAGCTCAGAAAAAAAATTTCTAGAACCAAGTAACAGAATGAATAACAAGAGATATTTAGCCACACAAAACAACCCAAACATCCTAGTGATGAGAAAATTTGCAGGTGTGATTTCTACTAGTTTCAACTGCTATAATCTAACCATTAACCTAGGTGTAATACTGAACTACAACACTCCATTAACCTAGGAGGGGAAAATAGGAAAGTGGTGAAATGGGGGAGGAGGAAGCACTAAAGGAATTTGCAATAGGAAATTTGGAAAGAACCATAGCTATCCACTTCTTTAGCACAGAAATGTGAACATGTAGACATATATGTGAAGTGGAGAACTACATATAAGACATTTTTTTTTTTGCATTTCTAAAAGAATGGAATGTTGGTGAAAGGACATAGGAATGTCAGAATTAGGTAAGCAGGGTACCTGAGGAAGCAGGTACAAACAGGACAAAGAAGACAGACACACGGATAGGTAGGGGACATCAGAGGCTCATGCCTGACAAGCATGGGAACAGTGAGAATCTAGTCCTAACCCTCAGAAATGTCATCATTGTCTCCTTCTTTGGTTCCCTGTGAGATTGCTTGATGTGGATTTTTTTTTTTTTTTTTGCATTTTAACGAGCAACCTTTCCAGATGAGTTAGACAGGCACTGATGCCAGTTTCTATCACATCGCACACATTCCCTGGCAGCTTCTGGTGAGTGATGTAATCCAGCAGCCGGATCAATGCTACCTGATGTGAATAGACCAGGTAGTGCAGGTGCTGAAGATGCAGTGCTGTCAGGTTGCATCCATGAGGTGATATGTGTTCTTGCTGCAGCTAGTGGAAGGTTGGCAGGCTGAGGCACAGCTCTTGGCCTAACTCCCTGTGCTTTTTAGCAGAAGCACAGCTGTTGACCTACCTCCCTGTGCCAAAAAGCATTTTGTTTCTTAGCAGAAAAATATGTCATTAGACCATTGCATTCCCATTAATGAAAAAAGAGAGAGAGGGAGAGAGATAAGAGGTTAGGTGACACAAAAAAGAAAAGAGATGATTAGAACCATTATATTTCATATTCTGATGCGATATTACAACAAATATACTTTTATTATTATATTAGCTATATAGCTTTCCCAGTCCAAAAAAGGATTGTGAATTGTTACATGTAATCCTTGCAATATGCAGATATTGCACATATGCTTTTAAAGATACTAGATTAAGTTAACAACGTGGCATTTATGCCAATCATCATCTTCTTTCGGCTGTTCCCATTAGGGGTCGCCACAGCGGATCATCAGTTTCCATTTCTTCCTGTCCTCTGCATCTTGCTCTGTCACACCAACCACCTGCATGTCCTCTCTCACCACATCCATAAGCCTTATCTTACACCTTCCTCTTTTCCTGTTACCTGGTAGCTTCATCCTTAGCATCTTTTCCCAATATACTCAGCATCCCTCCTCAGCACATGTCCAAACCAACGTAATCTTACCTCTCTGGCTTTGTCTCCAAACCTTCCAACTTGGGCTGACCCTCTAATATACTTATTCCTAATCCTGTCCACCCTCGTCACACCCAGTGCAAATCTTAACATCTTTAACTCTACCACATCCAGCTCAAACTTCTGCTTTTTTGTCAGTGCCACTGCCTCCAACCCATATAACATAGCTGGTCTCACTACCCTCTTGTAGACCTTCCCTTTCACTCTTACTGGTACTCGTCTGTCACAAATCACTCCTGACACTCATCTGTACCCACTCCATCCTGCTTGTACTCTCTTCTTTACCTCTCTTCCACTCTCACCATTACTCTGAACTATTGATCCCAAGTATTTAAACTCATCCACCATTGCCACATCCTCACCATTCCTCTATCCTTCCTCTCAGTCACACACATATATTCTGTCTTAGTCCTGCTGACCTTCATTCCTCTTCTCTCTAGAGCATATCTCCATCTCTCCAGGGTCATCTCCACCTGTTCCCTACTCTCATTACAGATCACAATGTCACCTGCAAACATCATAGTCCACGGGGACTCCTGTCTGATCTCGTCTGTCAACCTGTCCATCACCATTGCAAATAAGAAAGGGCTCAGAGCTGATCCTTGATGTAATCCCACCTCCACTTTAAACACATCCATCACTCCCACCGCAGACCTCACCACTGCCACACTACCCTCGTACATATCCTGTACTACTCTTACATACTTCTCTGACACTCCCGACTTCCTCATACAATACCACAACTCCTCTCTAGGCACCCTGTCATATCCTTTCTCTAAGTCTGCAAAAAAACAATGCAACTCCTTCTGACCTTCTCTGTACTACTCCATCAACACTCTCAGAGCAAACGTCACATCTGTAGTGCTCTTTCCCGGCATGAAACCATACTGCTGATCACTAATCATCACGTCCCTTCTTAACTTAGTTTGCACTACTCTTTCCCATAACTTCATGCTGTGACTGATCAATTTAATCCCTCTGTAGTTACTACAGCTCTGCACATCACCCTTATTCTTAAAAATCGGTACCAAAACACTTCTTCTCCATTCCTCAGGCATCCTCTCACTTTCCAAGATTTCATTAAACAATCTGGTTAAAAACTCCACTGCCATTTCACCTAAACACCTCCATGCTTCCACAGGTATGTCATCTGGACCAACAGCCTTTCCATTTTTCATCCTCTTCATAGCTATCCTTACTTCCTCCTTGCTAATCCATTGTACTTCATGATTCACTATCCCCACATCATCCAACCTTCTCTCCCTCTCATTCTCTTCATTCATCAACCCCTCAAAGTACTCTTTCCATCTGCTCAACACACTCTTCTCTCTTGTGAGTATGTTTCCCTCATTATCCTTTATCATATTTACCTGCTGCACATCTTTCCTAGCTCGGTCCCTCTGTCTAGCCAATTGGTACAGGTCTTTCTCTTCCTCCTTAGTGTCCAACCTTTCATTCAACTCTTCATATGCCTTATCCTTAGCCTTCCCCACCTTTCTCTTTGCCATGCACCTCATCTCCTTATACTCCTGTCTACTTTCTTTATCTCTCTGACAATCCCACTTCTTCTTTGCCAACTTCTTTCTCTGTATACTCTTCTGTACTTCCTCATTCCACCACCATGTCTCCTTGTCATCCTTCCTCTGTCTAGATGTCAAGCACCTTTCTAGCCATCTCCCTTACTAGCTCTGCTGTAGTTACCCAGCTATTTGGTAACTCTTCACTGCCACCCAGTGCGTGTCTTAACCCATCCCTGAACTCCACCTCACAATTACCCTTTTTCAATTTCCACAATTTGATCCTTGGTGCTGCCCTCACACTCCTCTTCCTCTTCTTGATCACCAACATCATCCTACAAACCACCATCCTGTGCTGCCTAACTACACTTTCCCCGGTCACCACTTTACAGTCTCCAATCTCCTTCAAACTGGCCCTCCTACATAAGATATAATTCACCTGTGTGCATCTTCCTCCACTCTTGTATGTCACCCTATGCTCCTCCCTCTTGTTAAAATATGTATTCACCACAGCCATGCTCATACTTTTTGCAAAATCCACTACCATCTGACCTTCTGCATTCCTTTGTTTAACACCATACCTACCCATCACTTCCTCATCCCCTCTGTTCCCTTCACCAATATGCCCATTGAAATCTGCTCCAATCACCACTCTCTCATCCTTGGGTACAGTCATCATCACTTCATCCAACTCACTCCAAAATTTTTCTTTCTCATCCATCACACACCCAACTTGTGGAGCATATGCACTAACAACATTCATCATTACACCATCAATTTCCAGCTTCATAAACATCACTCTATCTGACACTCTTTTAACCTCCAAAACACTGTTAGCATACTGTTTCTTCAGGATAACTCCTACGCCATTTCTCCTCCCATCCACACCATGATAAAACAATTTAAACCCACCGCCGATACACCTAGCTTTACTCCCCTTCCATCTGGTCTCTTGCACACACAATATACCAACCTTCCTTCTGTCCATCATATCAGCTAGCTCTCTCTCTATACCAGTCATACTGCCAACATTCAAAGTTCTGACCCTCACTACCACAGTCCTAGCCTTTCTCCTCTCTTCCTGCCTTCAGCCATACCTTCAGCCTCTTCTCCTCCTTTGGCCAACAGTAGCCCAATTTCCTCCAGCACCATGTTGGCTAACAGTACTGGTGGCGGTCATTGTTAACCCAGGCCTCAACCAATCCAGTATGGAAATATTTACTGGTGTCCACATGAAGTATTTGGCAAAGTTTTATGCTGAATGCCCTTTCTGATGCAGCCCTCCCCATTTATCTGGGCTTGGGACCAGCACAAAGAAATGCACTGGCTTGTGCATCCCCAGTGACTGGGTTATATGCCAATATTGCTGGAATTAAAATTAAAAAAATGATCATTTTAAAATTTGAATGTATTTGTTACTTGTGAGAATTTAACCCACCAAATCTGACCTACACTATTACACTTGTCTAATACAATTACCAGGAGTTACAGAAGAAAGCGTGCATGCTTGCTTTTATAGGTAAGATGTGTACACTTATGTTACTAGTAATGTACAGAAGAGCAATAACTTTAATACAGTCGTGTTCACTTGTGCTGCATACATATCCCTTGCCTCTCTCAGTCGTTCCTGTCTTTAAGCATGTGCCTCCCTGTTCACTGAAATTTCCAGAGCAGCTGTAAAATAAAGGAGAGAAAAAGAGACATGAAAGCATTATGCATATTAGTTTTGGTTATCTACAATTTTCCCTAACATTCAAAGTTGCTTTATCTGTATACTTACACAACTGTGGGATGTCAGCAGTACTAAATTCATCCAGCCACTAGTTGAGTTGTGCCTGTTTGCACTGTTTCAGGTCATTATAATGGTGCCTGCATTGCTCCCCAGTGCGTGGTATTCCAACAGCACTTGGGAGAGACTTGGATAGACTGTTCCAAGCTTCAGATTTACAATGAGGCTCGGTATTGTCCAACTGTAGCAGCCTACAGCTGTAGTGCTTTACAAGAAATTCAACAAATATTTTGGACTCCTCCATACCCCACCTTTCTGCCCTGAGTTTGGCACCATCCTTCCCATCTTCTGCCATGTCTGCACACATTCTCGAACAACAGTAAAAGTGTTTTCCCACCAATATGTGATATTGCATTTTATGGCCATAGCACAAACTTGCACAGTCATGCCAACCACATTTGCATGATGTTACATGGAAACATTACCAAATAGAGAGGAATGTAATTTATGAACTAGGGAGGATAATGTGATATTTGGCATTAATTTATTGCATGTCTGCTGCTATACCTGACAATGCTTTTTCCAATGGTCAGTGCTAATATGTTAAATTACTTGGCATTTAGGCTATAACTTTACAGGGATCAATGGGATAACTTAACAAATATTTTCTGGGGCCTTACACAATGTTAAAAGTAATTTGTACAATGTGCTATCAAACCTATGTAAAAAAAAAAGAGAATGCATACATTTCAGCATAGGTGATTTTTTTGTCATTCCCACAGAAGAAGTGTTTGACAAACATAGTCATTACAAATATACACTTTAAAGCGAGAGTGGTGCTATACTTCAATTAACCATGTGTGTGTGTGACACAACAATGTCTCGGCTTATGCATTTTCAGATATGATGCAGGAGTACTGTGTGACAATATATGGGAAATGCATATACCTGCATTGCTTTCAGAGTAGATTTTTGAGTTCTGGTTCAGACCACACAATACATTCTGTTTTACAACTGTTTTACAACAATATTTGTGTTAGGGGAGGTGTGTAGATGCCTGTCAGTAAAGTATGAAATCCATCCCAGGTCAGAAAATACATTTATATTTACAGAACCATTACTGTCATGCTCTACCAGTTACACATATGATAGATATGATTCCATGTGTATGCACAGTCAACCTACTATGCTTAAGTATTGGTATATATTTTATCTTTATATTGTTATTTTTGTAAAAAATTACAATAGGACACCCTTATTAAAAAAATGGAGTGTGCTAGACAAAAACCCAGGTTCATCTGTCTTCTGTCCATGAAGTTACACCATGTGCCACAGGGAAAGCTAGGCTGCAGGTGTATTTTTTACACTCGGTACTGTCCAGAGTGCTGATGGCAATGCATCAACACTTAGCCTGTTTGCACGAAGGAAGGTGAGCCAAATAAAATGTTTCACTTTTTTCCTTAAGTAGTCACCCATGTTTGTGCACAGGTAATCACTGTAACAGGCAAAAGAACATAAACTCTTTCTGTAAATACTTATTATGATCCTTCCTCAGTAAAAATAACTACTGTTGAACTCAAACCACGCTTTACTGAGCTTTTCTGTTCTGTAGCTCAGTGTATTTATACCTTGTGATACACAAACATTTGGGTCACAGATGTAAGTTCTGTCGTCATTACCATCCAAGATGCTGACTGCTGCCCAATGCCAGTAAACGTGTTTTTGTTTCTTAAGGCAACAGAAATTACATTTTAAATTTTTATGCATTTAAACATGTTTGCACTAAGCCACGTGCTGTGCAAATAAAAACTAAATAAAAATAAATAAACAAACGTTAAACAATTACACAGCTCTGGATATGAACTTTTTTATGCCACATAGGATTATGCACTTAAACCTACAAATCCACAAAAGCCTCCTTTCAGTGAAACTGTGAGGAGCTTTTCTGCTTGAGAGCAACTGTATGTATATGGATGCCAGAAAGGAAATTTTGAAACAGTTAGTCAATAATGAAAATTAAGTTGGTGGTCATAGCTGTAATCATGGTCAAGTGTGGCTTGGGCCATTGATATGATTTTTATCAGCCCGGAGGAGGGCAGCTGCAGTTGCCTGAGAACAGCTGGCTATGCAGGGTGGACCTGCTACCAAGCCACCACTGACAACAAATGTCTACTGTCAGAGATCCAGACTGCTCAGTGGAGACTACAAACCATGTTCTTGATGTCGGTGTTGATGTGGTTAGGAGGCAAGTGTGTCCTAGGAGCAGCTTCCAGGTAAGCTTACCTATGGCAACATTTATATTTGCTTGTACAATAAAATATATCATTTGACTACTACTTCCTGTGAGGGCATGCTTAGGGTTCTTGATGTGGCACAACCTGATGTGTATGTCTGTCTCCACAGTGTGGCCAATAGAATGAATGCTAGAATGGAATGGGCAGTGTCTGTGATGGAATGTCTGCTTGGAGGTAGACAGCATCCATGTTGCCATATGTTCACAATATCATCTGGCGTTAGCCAATGTGGCCACATCTATTCCCACTCCCATATGGACACTATTTCCACTGCTTCATCAGTGGTTGAGGTGTCCACATCTAAAGATGGTAGGTCACAGAGTTGTGGGCCTGGGCATAGTCATGAGGAGAGCTCGTCCAGCAGACATCACTCATGTTCAGGTAGCAGCAGCACATCTAACCATGAGTATGGACATCCCAGTGCACCTCCTGGCAGAACCAGTTCTCTCAGTCAGGAGTGATGACGATGAACTGATACCTCTACTATGCACACCTCACATCTGTCTGATATACCAGGATGTAGAGCTAGCACAGAGCTCAGCTATGTTCATGCAGACATTCACACACACATTTCACATTGACTGCACATACAGACACCCACACATAACAGGTGCATGAGGCATTCATGATGCTTGCAGATCTTTCTATCTCAGTGATCATTTGATAATTAGCTATATTTCCACATGCTTGTCTTTTTTACTGACACAAGAGTCACTACTTTTGTGTCAGCCTTGGCCTCCTGTTCCTTCAAACCCCACCCTGTGCAAATGATGATTATTGTGCATCATTTTGTTTCTATCTTTTGGATTATGGGATATATATATATATATATATATATATATATATATATATATACACACACACATATATATATATATATATATATATATATATATATATATATATATATATATATATATATATATATATATATATATATATATATATATATATATGTGTTTTTTTTTGTCTGATGCGCAGAGTGCAAAGATGAGTGCTTAGTATATGTATTAGTGATGTTGTTTTGAAATTTGTACTGACTTTACAGCCTTTTAGTGTTGTGATTATGACTTAAAATCATTGATACATCAGTGAAGCATATTGCTCCACTTGTGAGAATGTAGGGATAATTAGACTTTGGACTGCTTTTTCTATTCTAGGTATTTTAGATGCATGAGACAAGTTAGCTGATAAAGAGTAGAAATCTATTGACATAAGTCAGCCCTGTCACATATTGATGTCATTGCTGGACAACTCACAGACATTCAACTTAGGTACATTTACAAGTAACAGTATGCAAGTATCTGCCATTCATTCATGTTCTTACACATTTATTTTCCTGTTCCAGGTTCAACACCTACCTTAATAGTCTTGCATTTACAACTGCTGTAATTCAGAGTGGACTCTGTCTGATGCTAGCAGTGCCCAGTCATTACATGGGTAAGTAAAGGTCTTGACCATTGCCTGGCATTTGACCAGGGCAAGGGCATATTGTGCATGCCTACATCTCCCTACACCCACAGCAGCTGGTAATTCCCCCTCTGACTCCTCACCTGCATGTGGCTGTGGTGACCTTGCCAGTGGTGGTGGAATGTGTACTTCTTCCCACTGGTGTTCCTGTTGCAGCAGTTTCTCAGGATGCTCTTATGTAGGATAGCACAGACTGTGATAATTTTGACATAATTACTGGGATAGTTCTGCAGGGCCCCCCACCCCGGATATATCTAGGCACTGAAACTATTACTTCAGCAACCCAAACACATGCTCTATGATATTTCTTGTTTTACTGACTGTCTCATTATAGAGTTCCTCCATGGGTGTGTATGCATTTTTGATGGGTGTCCTCAGCCATGGTTTGAGTGCATCTGTTGCATCCCCCACTAAATGGCTCTGTGAGACATCACCCCTGGAAAATATCTTGTAGAGCTGTGAGTTGCACCAGATATGTGAGCCGTGGTAACTGCCAGAGTTGCCAGCATGTACACCCAGGATGATTACCTTAGCATTACAAATGATCTGGCAGTTAATGGAATGGAACCCCTTTCTGTTGCTGTAGACCTTTCCCTGTTCCCAGGGTGGTGCTTTCATCTCAATGTGCATGCAGCCTATGCACCCAAGACTTTAGGGAAGTGTGCTATGGGATCAAATTCTCGTATAGTGGTAGCTCTGTCCATGGGGGTATGAGGATAATTTATATATAGTCACTGGCCTGCTGTAACATAGCATTCATGAACTGATGTAGGATCTTGGATGCTGATGCTGTGACACCCCCAGCATGCCCCCTGTTTGTCTCTGGAATGTTCCTGTATCTAAATTTCTAAGTGCTACACATACCTTGGTCTCCACAGGTATTGGTTCCCCTTGGTTTGAACTTGCTTTCATTTGAGGATGACAGAGGTTGCAGAGTTCCTGGAGTGTGTCTCTATCCTCCCTGCAGTGCTCTAATATTTCTACCTCAAGCAGACCATGAAAATGAAAATGCGGTCTAAATACCCTTCTCCTTCTTGCCTGAGGTCTATCAGCATGGTGGCATAGACCTGAGACTGCTGTACACACAGAGCAGCAGCTCCTCACATTCTTTTCCTCCAGTGTAGTTTCAGTGGCTGAATAGATTTGGGAATTCAAGACAAAAGGCTACACTAAGTATACACAATAGCTTTATAACTTGTTGAATAGCTTGAATAGTTTGATATTATTTTGTCTTATAATTATTTGGGGATTTTAATTGTTCTTCCAAAAACAAATGGGGTAGCCATGGTTCCTAGCTATGCTAATGTTTTTATGATAGCCTGGGAGAAGAAATTTATTATGAATAGTGAATTTTACAAAAATGTTGTATATTATGGATGATCTTTTGTTTTATTTGGAGGGGGAATTTAGACAATTTGTTGCGTTTTATTCAACATATTAAATCTACCTGCAGTTATTTAAAGTTTACTTCTTAATATGATCTTAAGAATGTATATTGTTTTAGATGTCAACGTTTTTAAAGATGAAAATGAATTAAGAACTAAAATATATAAGAAACAGGTACAGAATAATACTCATTTAGATGATGGAAGTATGCATCCCATTGGGTTTGAAAAACAATATAGTGAAGGGGAAGTTGATGAGGGTTAGCAATTTGATTGATAGTGGTGCACTATTTTTGAAAGAAGGGGCTTCTTTATGTTCTAAGTTGATTTCTAGGGGTTATCTCAAAAAGATGATGTCAAAGTTTGATGAAGTTAATAGTTTTCAAAACAACAAAGATAGTGGTGTAGAACAGTTTAATAATGATTCTGACAAATATAGGATGGGAATGTCAGTACAATATCCTTTAGATGGGGAACAGATTAAGTAAATTGTTAAAAAGAAAATTGGAAAATTTTAAGCAGTTTTCCTGAGACCAAAAAAGGTGTGAGGGAAGCTCCAATTTTTACAAATAAGATGGGAAAGAATTTCAAGAATATGTTTCAAGCAAAATTAAGTTTTGGAAATACTAAGGAAAGCAGAAAAGGCATATTTAAATGCCTTGACTGTAATTACTGCCAGTATTTAAAAGTAGACACAAGTGAACTTTTGATAAATAATGTAAAGATTTTTGTTAGAGGCTTTTATACATGCAAATCTAAATTTGGAATTTATTTATCTGTTTGCTCATCCTGTCCTGCCTATTATGTAGGCAGAACTGCAAGAGTTACATTGTAGGGCACATGAGCTTTTATATGCTATAGGTAAAGCAGATGTCAACAATGCATGGGGAAAACATTACAGTTTAACTAAATGTAGAGGTTCACCTAAATTTTTAGTTTTGAATTATGTACCTGAGTTTAACAGCAGGTTAGATGCTGAAGAAGAACTGGACTGGAGGGAATATTGCTGGCAATTGAGGATGGATGTCAGCAGCCCTCCAGGATTAAATAATAAAGAAAATTAAAAAAATGTATTTAAAGAAAAATAAGTCTCTCCTTTGATAACCACATCACCACAGTAGTCAGGAAATCCTTCTATGTGGCACACCTCATCACAAAAGGGTTCTCCTCTAGAAAAAAGGTCATTGTTCCTCTCTACTCATCCCTCATTGGACCCATTATAGAGGACAATGCCCCATTTGGCATGTATCTCACAAGACACCTACAACAATTGGAAAAGCCATAGAAATGCCTCACTAAGAGGATTACCATCCTCAAACAGATGCCATATGCAGACCGTCTCAAAAAACTCCAGCTCTACTCTGTCACATATCGCCTACTCAGAGGCGATCTCTGCCTAACATATAAAGCTATGTCAAAACCAGAGCTGTTGGACATGCTACACTTAAAGAAATCCCAGTCTCTCCAAACCACACGCTCCAGGGACCTAAACCTTGTCACCACAATAAGCAGAACATGCTGGAGGGATAGATTCCTGTCCCAGAGACATCTCATACTCTGGAACAAATTACCCGTTCATGTCAAGCAAAGCTCGTCATTGGCCCTCTTTAAGAAAAACCTTGACAACTGGATGGGAAATAGAAAATTCACCCCAGGGATCACTTCTGCGGCACTGCTTGACAGGGGCACAGGAAAATAATTTACTTGGGTGACAAAACTCAGGGAACCTTTTTGGCTAGGCTTATATAGGCCCCAGGGCCGATAGCCTAGTACCTACCTATGAACTTATGAAGTTTAAACATTAACGCAGGCAACACACTGATTAATTAAATTATTTATGTAAATGTTTTATTGATGTGATTTTAATTGTCATGGGCATATAATGCTGTGTTTTATTTTTTTCATTCAGTCTGAAGAAGTCTTACTAAAGATGACAATGCCTACGGGATGATTGTTGCACTTTAACTTATTAAATTACCATACATTCATTCATTTTGGTTGTTTTCTGGTATTTGTGTTCCTTTAGCAAATCAGTTGACCATAAGCTGGAAGATAACAATTACTGGAAATTAATAACAATACCAACATATTCTGATTAACTCCACACAGTTTCATACAGCAGTGTCACCATTAGAGTTTCATACAGCAGTGTCACCATTAGAGAGCCAGCTCCATACTGTAGTATTTTAGTACCATGAACACTTTGGTATATGAACCCTGTAGTAATGCTACTGCACAAATCTGTGTGTGAAGACATCATAAGGAAAAAGTGATATGCAGCATTATGACTTGGACTCTCTGATGTAGCAAGAAGTAATACTCAGATACACTTTAAATAAATATTCACTTTATTCTGTATGACTACAAGTCCATTCTACATGACAGGTTATTTTTAAAACCATTTACTTCAACTACCACCACTATCATTCAGCCACACCATGATACCATAATACCACATTATCACTGCACTGATAAAAGATTATGGGCCGGATTCACGATGGCTTGCATGGAGTATAAGAGTAGAGTAAGACTCCATGCAGCCATCGTGCCCGACGAGCGATCCAGGAACAGCCTGCAAGGGTGTGCAAGAGAGCTCCTAAAATGGCTCTTACACGGACAGGGCTGGGAAATGCAAATTACCTCAATTACAGGCGAAAGGCATGCAAATGAGGTAGATTTGTGATTCAGGAAACCCGAACCTGTCTGAGTGAGAGCAGTGTTATTTGCAGAAATGTACTCAGTTGACAACTGAGTACCATTCTGCAAATAGCAAAACGGAGCCGTGATAGCTCCAAATAAAGGTTGCATCCAGTGCAGGAAGCATGCCAATGGCCAAATATACGGCCATTGGCAATGTTTCCCGATGCAATATGAAAAAAAATAATTTTTTTTTCTCCTATTTCCGATGTTTAAGCATAGCGCAGCACCTCGCAAACGGGCTGCGCTCTAAAAAAACAGAAAAATTAAAATTAAAACCCACAAATGTGAATCTTATTTAAATTGTTAATGTACAATGCAAGGGAATGGCAGGCTGAAGACAACATGGCCACCGAGTAGAGGTTGCTAAGGGGGGAAGCTCAGTCTAAGAGATGTAACCAAGCATTAATAGGCAATCTTATGCAAAGGAGGGTTAGGATAGTGAATCGCAAGTTTACATAGCAAATGAGCACAGTCAGTGGAGTGTAGGAGTGGGATAAGGGGAGTAACAGAGTAGAAGATAGGTGACATCATGAGTGGGGTATGTATGAAAGAAGTGAAGCTCACTGGAGCAGAGTGGCATGTGTCAGCTGTCATTTACACATCATGGAAAGAGGTGTATCAACAGGTAGGCTAGGTAAAGGCAAGAAATGGAAGGTGTATGCCGTGGATAACACCAAAGTTTCTTGCTGAGTGGGTATGCACGTGTGTGCGTGCCTTTAAACCCGAGTAAGACAGAGTGCGTGCGTGTAAGCGTGAGTGCACGCGTTTAAGCCAGAGTAAGTATGTATAAAGCTGTTTAAAGAGTTGTAAGCGTTTGCGCTGGTATGCGAGTTTTAACCCGAATAAGCAAATTTTAGTCTGTGTAAGCATGTGTGTGTGAGCTGCTGTGAGCATGTTTGCGCTTGTGTGCGTGGTGCTTTCCCCCCGAGGAAAAAGGAAGCACAACAAATAGTAGGAAGCTACCAGGGAGTACTAGCAGAGCTAGCAGGTGAAAACAATCAGAATCAGGCAATTACGCAGGCAGTATACTAGCCCAGCCCAGTCTAGCACTTAAAACTCTGCAAACAATAGATGTTTCTCACAACAGACACTGCAGTAAGCTAATAGAAGTGAAAACTGAAAAAGCTTTACTGAGACAAAGAAATGTTAGGGGCTGCCATTGCTGTTATAAGGCGATATATGCAACATGCTGAGGGTGGTGACAATGGAAATGCTGCTGGACAACCCACAGTGAGGAGACGGAGAAGACTGTACAGGCCCAGGGTAACCTACCAGGGGCTACATGAGCTGGAGATAGTGGAGCGCTATAGAGTGGACAGAGACCTCCTGCATCAAATTGTTGAGCTGTGCAGGCCACGCCTCACACACAGAACCAACAGAGGGGAACCCATCCCGGTGGAAACCAAGGTATGTGTTGGCCTAAGAATATTAGCAACAGGTACCTTCCAGAGACAAACCAGTGATATGATGGGGATATCACAGGCATCAGCATCCAGGGTACTGCACCAGTTCCTGGATGCCATGTCAGCACATGTCGGTGATCATGTATATTTCCCCAATTCCCATGAGGTATTGGCCAGCAATATGCGTCTCTTCCAGCAAATAATGGAATACCCTGAGGTAGTGGGTGCAATAAACTGCATGCACATATGCATAAAAGCACCAGCCGGCGAGCGGAGTAGGGTCTACTTCAACCGCAAGGACTTCCCCTCCATCAACTGCCAGGTCATGTGTGATGCCCAGGGCATAATACTAAATGTGTGTGCTGGCTGCCCTGGAAGCTGCCATGATTCCCATATCTGGCATCTGACGCAGCTGTACCAGACATTTGCCAATGGGGACATCCCACATGGTCACCTAGTGGGGGATGCTGGCTATGCACTGGAGCCGTGGCTGATAACACCCATCAGAAACGCACACACACCTTAACAGGAACGCCATAATGAGGCACACGCACAAACACGTAATGTAATTGAGCATGTGTTTGGGTTGCTCAAGTCACGGTTCCAGTGCCTGGACACATCTGGTGGAGCCTTGCAGTAATCACCAACTACATGTACCCAAATTGTCATGGTATGTGCTAGGCTACATAATATGATCCTGTGAAAACAGCTGCAGCAGGACCAGCATAGGCCTGGGCCAAACAACCCCCCACCATTGCCAAGGCCATCACAGGCAGAGCGTGACTCGGAGGAGGAACAACCTGAGCCTGCCCCAGTAGGCATAAGGAGGCATGCCCATTATGCCTTGGCCTTGGCAAAGAGGCAACGCATAGCACATACACTGGTTCAGTAGGAACTCTGGAAATGATACCTCTCTCTGACTTACACATATAGTAAAAGGGATGCCTAAGTTGACACTACCTGCTTTCAAACATGTACAGGGAGTGTAGTGTGTGCATCCGACATAGGCAGCCCTGCAGCACCACCTGAGGCATGATTGCCATGTGTTAAGCAATATAAAGCAGTGCTAAACAGCATTTACCACCATGTAGTATATGCAAACAAAATCGCACACACCAACTAGCACAACTGTGGTCAATGTTGAGTAATATTGGGCAACGTCCAGCAATGTTGGTGAATATTGAGCAATGTCGGACAAGCCTGGTCTAAGTATGGCATAGCTGAACAAAAGCCAACATGCTCATATTTGCTTAACTGGCCCTTATGCAGTCTGGTCTGCTCAGTATGAAAATATAAAGCAGTGATGGGCCTCGAACCCAGGATACTGTGCACTATAGTTAAAGTACTGAACCACTAAACCATGACAGTATTGCAGTGGTCAGCCTGTATGAAGGAATGTTGATAAGTCTATTCAAAGTATCTCATGGAAACCCTGCAGGCACAGCATTATCCCTGTCGAGTTATGACACAAAGGTGAGTCCTGCAGTAAGAACAGAACCTGACTTCCAACACACACAGTATAAATGTTAATATTGGTCATGTTCACACACATCAGCAAATGTAGTGGACCTCAGATAGCAGCATACTGAAAGGTCACACTGGGCATGCTCACACACTTGAATAAATGAGACAAATGTCAGGCAACAAAACACGGAAAGCCTGAACTGGGCATGCTCACACACTTAGGCCATGTCTGCGTAAAGCAGTGGGCCACACATACCTGGCAGTTGCATGTGTTAAGCCAGGAACCTCTCACTATCCAGCAATCCACACTGTGCACACAGTTATATGACAACAGACACATATATAATATAGTGGAACCCTGTCATAATCAAATATGTTCTGCAGATACCTAATTTGTTCATAGAAACTGGGAAAGCAAAGACGATAAAGACCTGCAAACAGTATCAGCAATAAACATTGTGCATCCTGAATATTCCATAAGTTCAGAGGTCGGTACTAGGCTATCTGCCCTAGGGCATGTACAAGCCTAGCCAGAGTGTGTTTGGCATTCGCAACCATGTCAGATTACTACACTGTGCATGTGAATAGTAGGTCACACAAGATAGCCCATGTACATTTAGGCTAGTGTGCCTCTGTCTAGCAGGGACACAGAAGATATCCCAGGGGTAAACATACGATCACCCATACAGTTGTCAAGATGTAGATAACATTTATTATTGTATTTTTGTAGTCAATTATTTAAATATTCTAACTTCTATATATATTTTATGCATATATTTGTAGTGTTTAGGATTTTATTTAAAGTTTTGTTCAATGGGTCTATTGTGTAGTTGGATATCTTATTTTGAGGCATGCCTTTTATTTTGA
This sequence comes from Protopterus annectens, assembly GCF_019279795.1. Taxonomy (NCBI): domain Eukaryota; kingdom Metazoa; phylum Chordata; order Ceratodontiformes; family Protopteridae; genus Protopterus; species Protopterus annectens. The sequence goes on from NC_056725.1 coordinate 1,465,568,907, forward strand.
TGTTTAATAGGACTTTTATTGTGACTTTTTTCTTTGAATGGGAAATGATGTCACTTCTTGAATGCTTACTTAAATGGTTTAATTCCTGTATACTTTTGTCTGAAGAAGTTTATATATTTTATAAACGAAAGCGCTAACTTTATATTTATTTCTGTGTCCAGAGTGGTATTTTCTCCTTACATATTTCATTCAGTTTTTGTTTTGCACTCAGTTGTCAAGATATCTCCAGTAGGTGGTCAGTGGGTGGCTCCGCCTATGTGAAACTGGGATTACAATCCGGAGTGAGTGGAGCCTCTGGGATAAGAATCTGTCCCTCCAGCATGTCCTATTAACATCTGTGCTGATGTATATGTCCCTGGAGTGTGTAGTTCCAAGGGTGTTGGATATCCTGAGGTGGAGCATGTCCAGTAATTCTGGGTTGGGTATATCTGTAATCAACAGGCACACATCATATCCGAGTAGGTGGTAATCGACTGAGAGAGCTGGAGTTACTGCATCCGAACTGTGCAGGGCATCCATGTGAGTCCCTAGATCTGCTTGGTGAGGAACTTCTGTGGCCAGTACAGTTGCTGCAGGTGTCAGGTAAGGTACACCCCAAATGTGGCATTGTAACCAAGCATGGTTGTGATGAGTATAGGGGCACAATGACCTCACTCGACCAAGATGTGAAACCGTATGGGATAAGGTGGCCTATATAGAAGGTCTGTCCAACCACTTTGGCAACGTGATTGTCAAAGGCGATAGTACGAACAAGTCATGTCCCCAAAACCCTAACAACTACTACCGTATGTAATGGAGTACTACATATGTGGTAATGTGTAAGCATGTTGTTATTCCCAAAGGGGATGACTATGCAACTAATGGCATTTAGCTGTAGGCCATGGCTCAGGCACCAGTCATGCATCTCTGTGAGACCTTGTTTGAGTAAGCATGTGGCAGCTGGAGAGTTGATTATGGCACCCAGTTTGCAGTTAAGTGCGAACATGGTCAGCCATATTCCTCCTGTGATAGCCTGTATATCAGACAAATATATACTGAACAAGAGAGGTCCCAGGACCGAGCCGTGTGGGATGCTACGTGTAACTGGTGTATAGTCAGACATGGCACCTGCAATTCTGACCATGTGGGTGCTATCCCTGATCCAGGTAGCAATCCATCGTGTGAGATATGTGTCCATATCAACGCTGGTGAGCCTATGCATAATGGCCCAGTGGGTTATTGTGTTGAAGGGTTTTGCAAGGTTCAAGTAGGCTGTGTGGACAACCGTCCCTATGTTGATGGACCTGTTAACCATTTAAAGAATACAAACAGGTTCAAGAGGCAAGATCTGCCCACAACAGCACTGAAATGTGTAGGACACAGTGTCTGTAGGTTCCCGATGTCTATGTGTATGAGTCCCATGACAATACGCTCCATAGCTTTGCAGAACAGGCTAGTTAGGCTTATAGGCCCATATTGTCTGTGGTCTGTTGTGACACCAACTCTGTGGAGTGGGACCACTGTCAATGTATGCCATTCCTTGGGTACATATCCTGTAGTAACTCCGATATTGAACAGTGATGTAATGTGAGGGTTACGTCTGTCATGAAGCTCATGTAAGATGCAGGCCGGGACACCATCTGGTCCCATTGATGCTGTGATGTACGCTTTGGGGAGGGCAGCACTCACCTGTTACTGTGTGATGTCAGGGAGGTTACACTCTGTTGGGATGGATAGTTGCTCCTTAGGGGGGATGGGGGGAGACATCTGCACTGAACCTGTTTGCCAGGATGTTGGCAATGCCATTGGGTTCAGGGTAAGTTTAGTCAGTATGCAGTAACTCACAGCAGATCAGTGAGTGTCCACCCAGGTTCCTGGCATAACTGAAGATGGCAGTGTGATAGTCCTATGTGTTTGGTGCAATTGTCCAGTAGAAGCGGCCCTTAGAAAAGTTCATGATTGATCGTAGCTGTCTGCTAGTACAGATCACAGATGTCTTCCCCGTCTGGGATTGTGCTCTATCATGTAGTAGCTTCCTCCTAACGTTGTACAACTTATTAATGGCTGGAGTCTACCAGACAGGTCCCCTGCCATTGGAGGAGTGAGTCCTGTTGTTACTTGGGATAGCACAATCCATGCAGTCCACTAGGTGTCCATAGAATGTGTATGTAAAGGATTCAGCAGTCTGAGCTGTATTTGCCACTGTCTCAGGGTCTCTGAAGGATACCACTTTGCTTTGGTGAAGAGAGCCATTGGCTCATGAGAAGTTCACCAAGATTACCCAGGATGGGTGTGTGGAGGGTATATGTATGTCCAGTGAGATACATGTATGTTCTGACCTTACCAATGTGGGGTATATCGCTGGTGTGGAACATAAAGTCCCCATGTTGGTGATGATCAGGTCCAATATGTATTCCCCTTTGTGGCTGTGCTGACTGGTTGTGCCATAGCATATGAGTCTACAAATTGTAGCAACTGTTGGGTGAGGGTGTTGCGGCTTGGGTAGTATCCCCAGTCAATATTTGTGTATTTGAAGTCACCCAATATAATGGTGTTTGTGGAGACCTTCATATTCTCCATAGTTCCCATGAAAGCCGAGTGTGGTTCCTGAGTTTGTGAGGGTGGCCTGTAGCAGGCAACAAACTGAAAGGCAGTTTTGCACAATGGTAGTTGTATATGTATGGTCTGTGATGCTTTGTGCAGTCCTACTAACCCGGAGGTGTTTGTATCTGTGATGTATATGGATACTTCCCCTAGTTGTGTTGTCTGTTCCAAGTCTTTTGGTCAGAAAGCATGGTATGAAACATAACCTGGTAGTGCTGGTGTGCATAAGTGAGCCTGAACCAGGCATCTGTTAGTGCACAGATATCACTATCCTCCATACTGAGGAGAGTCCTGAGTGGCCGCAATATGAGGGTAACACATCTGGCATTGAGCAGCATTACCCTTAATTTCATTTAACCTGTAATGTCTATGGAGGTGGGTTTGTCTTTTGAGCCCTGCTTAAAAAAGGCACTATGGTGGTAGCAAGAGCCTTAGCCAGCATTTGAAAGTTCAAGGGTGACAGGTGCAAGCTGTCCATAGTGAAGCTACGTGGCATGTCGAGCATGTCACCACAGGCTGACAGACATTGTATCCCCTATGAATGACACCAATTTGTTAGCCAACTGTTAAATGTGATATGTTTGTCTGTATACTGTGACATCATAATTGATGGGTGTAAGACGCTAGACAAGGTCAGGGTCATACTGGCCTGGGCTACATGATCAGAGTGTTCCTCCATGTATCATGTCATGTGGTCCAGGAAGTAATGTCTGAGGTTGTACGCACCAGCATGGACAATGATGGTGCCAGTCCTGTACTTGCTTTGGAGTGACCTGTCTGCATGTGTTATGTGGCATATCCTGGCACCCGACAGACAGCCCAAAGTGACTATTCCTTTGTTTGGGCTGGTGAGTGGTACGTCAGTGTGTCTGACAATAAGTGTCGCCTATTACAAGTGTATTAGGTGTGTTGATTAGCCCGAAGGGCAGTGAATGTGTGGCACACTGACATTGTGAACTATGTGATATGTGGGTATTGCAGTGGGGTAGCAGTTGTGTGTGTGTGTCTGCTTTGGAGGTCTCTGCTGCTTAGGCAGAGTTCATCTACAGCATCTGAGTATGTCTATGTGTGATAATGTGGTTTGAGTGCTGTCTCTAGAGGATATGTGATACTGATATGTGGAGTGTGTGGTTACCTTCACCACCTGATAGACTGTGCCAGTCATGGGTCGAGAGAGTTCAGCACCCTGTATGTCTATATAGGTGAATCTCTCACATATATTTGAGTTTGTCGGGAGGAGGAGAGGGTTGTCTGTGTACATGAGGAAGATGTGACATTGTGTCAACATCACAATATTCACCAGCTGGACTGGAGAGTACACACGAAACCAGCCCCTGGACATGCCAGGATATTATGATGACATACTCCGTAGCCTGATCACAAAGGATCAGTAGGGTGTTAAGTGTGTAAAAGAGTATAACAGGGATTAGTGCTCAGGTTCGTTGGTGTTTTGTAAAGAGTAGCTGAGAAGGAGTCCAGACTGAATCATGACAACTCCTTCAGCTATGTCATAAATAGCAATGTACACCCATATATATCCCGAGTCAGGGCCAACTGTACCTGACTGACAATGCTGACATCCTGACAGACAGGCCCATATATACATACCCACCTCCCACTGACGATAGTCCATATCATCATACCAGGAGATATCACATGTAGAATGGATGAGCAGCTACCCCCAATGCCAAAAGCATGGCAGCAAGTGGAATACATTGATTCCCAATATGTGTCATGCATAAACTACAGAACAAACAGATCCTGCACCTGAACAGTCAGCTGAGCCTCACCCCTACACAGGATGTGGAACCGTTGAATGTGTTACAGCAACATATGGCACTCCCCACAAGTGTCGGTGCACAACACACCATGTGAAGTACAGTCCAGTACCACTATGAAGTCGTATCTGCAATGTCATGGAGTCCATCATGTTTGAATTCATAAACAGAGCTATTGGAAGCTGACATATACACAACCCTACCAACTGTGGTATGTTCATGTGCGGATCATGGTTCCCAAACATGCTAGACTGTTTGCAAGGCAGCCACCCAGGACATACATCACTGAACACAGCTACACATGTCTTACATAAACTTTGAATAGCCCTTTATCAACATCCCAGACACATGTAGTATCCACAAAACCAGCAAGCTGTGCATAAATATGTGTTGACATATGAAGGAATGTCAATGTGTCCACAGATAGATCACACAAGGTAAGGATTATGAAGTCCTGTTCAAGCTGTTGACACCTGCTGACCCACATGGACCATTCCTGGCTGGAATGGCATAAAACAAAGTGTACACACATCACCATGTCCAGTCTGATGATGTCATCATCCTATAAATACAGCAGCAGAAGAGAATTTAGCCAGTAAAGCAAATAGCGCGCCGTGTTAATGCGTATCTCTCTAGTATCATAACATAGTTAGGTAGAGGTTTGAATCCTGCAAACACTGACTGTGTGGTGGGGGGGGGTGTATGTCTGCAGTTTCCTTTGAGAGGAGTGCCCTTTTTGGAGACTGGGAAAACTCACTAAAAGAGGTACATTCCTCTTTGGAAAGTCTGATGATGTCAACATCCTACAAATACAGACGGAGAAGGGAAACCAGCCAGTAAAGCAAATAGCGCGCCATGTTAATGTGTCTCTCACTAGTATCATAACATAGTTAGGTAGGGGTTTGAATCAACATTGACAGTGTGTGTGTCACTGTTGGTCAATGCGGTTTAGGTTTCGGTTTTACTATGGTAGGACATATTATGATTAAAACAGTAAGTGCATTGCACACATCAGGTATCTGCGTGGCAAATATATATGTGTACATGTCCCCTCAATCAGTACATAGGTGTGAAGCCTGCATACTACATGTCTGTTTCCATTGACAGGTTGTGTCGCTGCTTCTCAGATCGTAGGTCACATATGTATGTATGTGACAAGGCCATCCACTGTTGTGATCTGTGGCCAAGGTCATCTGTGCCACACACACCCATGACAGTTACTAAAGAGTAGTGTGAGTGAGGGTATATACCTGGGGTATATGTCAGACATGTTCATACACAACAACGACTGGCAATAATGGACAGTCTGTATAGGTGTGCAACTGCCTTGTAGATATGCATTCAGGCCTCTAATGTCTTATGTGATACACCGAGGGTCTCCACAATACCTATGGATATGTGGATACCAAGGAACACATGACATAACATGAGGCTGTATGTACACATTGGTACCCAACATACATGTTGAGGTCTACCATCGATGTGGTACTGACTGGATAGTATGTATAGTAAATGTGGATGACTATGCCATAGCCGGCTTACTGCTATACAGCATGTATCAGACAACAGGTATCTGTCTGTATGATACCCTTGTGTAGGATATGCGTCCCATCCAGGGAATGCATTGTAGGCCAATTCATGCATTTCCAGATGTGGATGGACACATCCCTAGTGTGTTTGCATGTACCTAAGGGGGCTATATGCCAAACAGGTGTGGTCCCAGGAATGGGTGGCAGTCAATACCACTGGTTAGTGTTAGAGTATAGTACCGGAAGGATCCAACTGTTACTGAGTTCCCTACAGCTCTGTGTCATTTGTCAGGACATCATCCACTGATTGCTTATAGTCATGCTGTTGAGGTTGTGTATACTACCAGACTGCAAATTATTGATAGATATTAACAGTATCACCCACAGCATAGTGTCAACCCATGTCATACATACATGTGGACCCATGTTAGTACATAACTGTAGTAGAATGTATACTGGCCAATGAAAGTTACTATGAGATGTTAACAATGTGTACAACAGGGTATGCCACACGTCCCATGTGTCCACCATGCACATACATGCAGACAGTGCACACCCACCATGTTCACAGATGTACACTTGCTAATCTGTACTGCACACATCACACACGTACTGTCCACTCACTAACACATGCTGGCAATACATTACACTTCAGCCAAGTGGCACATGGGTGGACAATACATAATCAGACCTAACAGTGGTGTAAGCAATGCTACATTGACAATCAGAGCTTTGATGCATAATGCCTGCTCAAACATACCTACAAGGATGTCATTACACTTTCCTCTTGACAACTTGCTAATATTGCTACACTGCTATAATGTCACCCTGTGCATCAGCACCATGTTAGCCTGTTCCTGCATCAATGTTACAGATGACAGGAGGTGACACAGGTATCATCATATGCACAGGGTGTGTTGTTGTTTGCCTGAGCCTGACATTGACCATTGACCCATCCAATCAACATGTCTGTGTGTGTGTGTGTGTGTGTGTGTGTGTGTGTGTGTGTGTGTGTGTGTGTGTGTTGGACAACAGTACAGCATGGGCCAACATTGATGTAATGTCTGTGTGTATGTGTGAGACCTAGTTGTTTGGTTAATGTGTGTGTCTGCATGCACACAGCTCCACCATGTGGCTGCCATATATGGTAGTTTGTGGGACAGCCACAGACTGTACCTGCTAGGCTGTACAGATCACTGTCTCCAGCCATGGACACAGTACATCTACCTGGCAGGGGTGCTACGGACAGTATTGGGCACCAACCCTGACTGGGTACTGTCATCAGAGGCAGAGGTATGACGACAGGACCCATGTCCCTGCTGGGACTGGCCAGAGCCATGTGCACGTGCTCTACTGGGACGGTCAATGGACAAGCCAGCCCCAGCATGACTGGGGCTAGTACTGCCACTACAGGAGCGGCCGTGAACTGTGGGCCATCTGCGACCACTGCCAGCTGTTGCTATTGCTGGCATGCGTCCGCGTCGCAACCGTCCCGCATTGTCCTGGCTCATGGAAGACATATTGTGGAGGGCATCTACTGTCTCCCCCCCAACGTCTATCAATGACCTCGGTATAATTCCGGATGGCACCGGCAAGGTCACGGATGCTGTCACTGATAGCATTGTAATTGGCCCTCTGCACCCTAAGTCCCTGTCTGGTGTACCATTCCATATGTACCTGAGCCTGCATTACAGCACGGAACATACTAGACATTGTAAGACCTGTGAGGGCACATCTGCCAGGGGCAATACGACCAGCGGTGCTCCCCTGAGAACCCCTGGACCTCCGCCTATGTGGTACCGTTCCAGGAATCTGGCTATGGCTGCTGTGAGGGGATGCAAGTGTCATGGGTACCACACTCTCCTGGTCAATGCCAACTGTATGCTGTCCCTCACCTATGGCCACTGGTGATGAGGGATGTATTAACAGTATGAGTGTGTGCATAGATGGGGTTGAACGCTGTGTACTGTCGATTGGCGGACCAACGACAGACCCTGTCAAACCTTCCTGTGCCAGAATACATGTCTCATCATCACCACTATTTGTGGCAGTGGCTTCAGGTTCCCTGCTGCTTTCAGCCACCCCTAACTCAGCACCTGTGAGAGGAAGACAGGAAACACACTTTAAGGTCTGCACATGATGCATGCACACATGCACACATGCACACATGCACACATGAACACATGCACACATGCACACATGCACACATGCACACATGCACACATACATATACACTCCTCACTAAAGCACATACACACACACACCAGCAATCCAACACATACTCTATAGTGGGTGAAGGTGGGTGTCAGTATCACAAGGCAAACAGTCACCACACACGTGTCAGCATGCAGAATATGTGTTGCACAAGACCATGCAGTGCAAGTGTAGATGCCCCTATTTCATGGCAGTGTGCATGGCTTTGATGCAACTGTGTAGTTGTTCAGTGATTGGCTACACTCTGGAACACAATGTGTACCTGGACACAACATTGCTGTGCAAGTATTATCCACTCTGCAATGCCCTGTGCACCATCACTCACAGGTATACATGCCATGGCTGCATGTGTTATCTGTGTGATACATAGGTTTCCATGTCTGAGTACAGTGTCTGTGTCCATAGCAGATAATAGTGGGCACAGGTGTAGCACATGCATGCTATGTACACACACGGGATGAGTGGTGCATGTTGATGTGAAGGAATCCCAATGCTCGACATGGCCAGTGTGCAGTGGTTATGGTGAGTGTGGGACATATTGCAGATATGTCGGTGCCAGCCATGGCATGGCATGCTACATGACTGCAACATTAAACACCACACATACCCAATGTGTGTCATGTGACCTTTACACCCACTAGTATTCCAGGACATATATGTGACACTTTGTTCAGATGGCAACTGCTGTGCATATTGTGTATACTGGCATATGTAAGCATACACACAACATGTTATGCATATTGTGTATAGGTGCATATGTTTGCACACACAACATTGGGGTGCACAGCAATGACTGCTATGAGTAGTACTGTGGTCTCTGTATCTAAAAAAAAAAGTTTCTGTCTTTTGCACACAGTGCAGACTAGAGAGGTTGTTGACTGCAACTGAGCTACAAAATATAAGTATCTTGATTTTTTTTAATATTTTTACAGATTACTGTTTTTACAATTTAATATATAAAGCACTTTGTCTATTCAGTATCTTCACAAATCCTTATCTGTTTAAAAACTTTCATTTGTCTCTCTAGTTCTTGCTGTCTGTAGGCTATTTTGTCCCACCCTCCCTCCCTGTTGGTGTCCTGCTCTTATACTTGGTGGCTTTGCAGTTGCCCGCCCCTACTGTGACACACCTCCCAGTCTAGTGTCATTAGCTCATTCTGCTTAATACAGAGAGAACATTTGATAAGGCCTTCTGTTCTGTCCTTCTCAAACATTTTGGAAATATACAGTATATTTCAGAGCATTTGTTATAACTGTATTTGCTATAACTGATTTAAGTATTTTTCTGGCTTTTGATTATTTACTGCTTAGCGACTGCATTTTAGCCTGTTTATACAGCTCTGCATTCTATTTAAACTGTTTTTGTGTTGATTAACTGTTTTGCACTTTTAAAAAGTTAGTTGTTGCTTAATTTTACCTGTAGGCTAACAAACTCAAGTCGCTAGCTTAAAAGCATTTATAGCATTTACTGTCTGTTTTCTGCAAAAAAGAAAAAAAAAAAAAAAAAAAAATCTTGTTTTCCCGCCTTACTGAACTAGAATAGTCCAGTCTTCAGAGTTTGCTGATCTCTGGGCTTTGTCTTGGTTCCTGTGCTATTCCATATCCTTATTTGGATAAAAGGAAGGCGTCTTTGTTCACCAGTGGGAGTGGGGAGCACTGAGCGCCTATTTGTCCCTAGAGGAGTGGTTCCAGCCAGAAACTTGTAGTCTATTGGCCATTTTGGGTCAATTCCTAGCTCTTTTCAGCCCCCTGTAATAAAGCCCGCTTTAGCGCGCTTTTTCACTTGCATTCAACTCAGCACAGCTCCTCGTGGTGTCCTGCAGAGTTCTACAAGCAGCAGAGAGCAAAAGAGTGACTTTTTCCTGATTTAAGTATTTTTTTCTGGCTTTTTGATTATTTACTGCTTAGCGACTGCTTTTTCACCTGTTCATACAGCTCTGCATTCTATTTAAACTGTTTTTTGTGTTGATTAACTGTTTTGCACTTTTAAAAAAGTTATTTGTTGCTTAATTTTACCTGTAGGCTAATACACTCAAGTGTGCTAGCCGTTTAAAAGCATTTATAGCATTTACTGTCTCTTTTTCTTCTGTTTTCTGCAAAAAAGAAGAAAAAAAAAAAAATCTTGTTTTCCCGCCTTACTGAACTAGAATAGTCCAGTCTTCAGAGTTTGCTGACCTCTGGGCTTTGTCCTGGTTCCTGTGCTATTCCATATCCTTATTTGGATAAAAGGAAGCGTCTTTGTTCACCAGTGGGAGTGGGGAGCACTGAGCAGCCTGTTTGTCCCTAGAGGAGTGGTTCCAGCCAGACACTTGTAGTCTATTGGTCATTTTGGGTCAATTCCTAGCTCTTTTCAGCCCCCTGTAATAAAGCCCGCTTTAGCAAGCTTTTTCACTTGTATTCAACTCAGCACAGCTCCTCGTGGTGTCCTGCAGAGTTCTACAAGCAGCAGAGAGCAAAAGAGTGACTTTTTCCTGATTTAAGTATTTTTTTCTGGCTTTTTGATTATTTACTGCTTAGCGACTGCAATTTTGCCTGTTTATACAGCTCTGCATTCTATTTAAACTGTTTTTTGTGTTGATTAACTGTTTAGCACTTTTAAAAAAGTTATTTGTTGTTTAATCTTACCTGTAGGCTAACACACTCAAGTGCGCTAGCCGTTTAAAAGCATTTATAGCATTTACTGTCTGTTTTTCCTCTGTTTTCTGCAAAAAAGAAAAAAACAAAAAAAAAATCTTGTTTTCCCGCCTTACTGAACTAGAAAAGTCCAGTCTTCAGAGTTTACTGATCTCTGGGCTTTGGCTTGGTTCCTGTGCTATTCCATATCCTTATTTGGATAAAGGGAAGCTTCTTTGTTCAACAGTGGGAGTGGGGAGCACTGAGCAGCCTATTTGTCCCTAGAGCAGTGGTTCCAGCCAGAAACCTGTAGTCTATTGGCCATTTTGGGTCATTTCCTAGCTATTTTCAACCCCCTGCTATAAAGCCTGCTTTAGCGTGCTTTTGCGTGATTTAGCGCGGAGTTGCCCATAGAGCACCATCGGGCAGCGCCGGTTAAACAAGGTTAAACTATTTCTGGCTCCGTAAAGTCTGCTTTTCAATTTTTCCCTTAGAACTTCTCTACTTGCAATCTAAACAGTCTATTCTTTATCTCAAAAGCTCAGCACTTGCTCCTAAAGCATTTTTATATAGGTAAAGCTCAGCACTTGCTCCTAAAGCATTTTTATATAGGTAAAAGTACTTGTATACTAAACAAAGTACATTAGCCTAGAATCCCCTTGAGTACCCATTTCCCTATAGGTCCCTTCTGACTCAGTTACACAGCAAACTTTTTCACTTTTTCTAGCATGTCGAAGGGTCAGTTGCTGGCCTCCTCTCCTGTTCAGCTGGTAAATCTGGGCATCTTGAGGCAATGTTACAACTGCCTCATGTACACAGACAACCCACTCCTTCTCCCACAAAACACAAATACATGTGAGAGATGCAACTATATAGCCAAACTGGAGGCTGAGCTCTCTCAACTCAGGACTGGCAAGACAAGACAGGAGGAGAAGGAAACCACGCACACCACAAACCCAGTTTCACATAGAACTATCACAACTGCAAAACAAACACATAAACACACAAAGACATACTCAGAGGCACTGATCAAAAATCTACCAAAACTACAGAGGCCTCCAAAGCAGACACCCAAGCAACTGCCACCTCAAGACATTAGACATGCAACACATAGTTCTCAAAATCAGTGTGCTAAACAGTCACAGCCCTTAAGGCCAAACACAATGCCAGACACACTTGTTATAGGTGACTCCATAGTCAGACACACTGACGCGTCCCACTCACCAGACTGAACAAGGAAAAGATCACAGTAAGCTGCCTGTCAGGCGCTAGAATCCGCCACATAACACAAGCACTCAGGTCACTCCACAGCAAGTACAAGTATGACTCAGTCATTGTCCATGCCGGTGTGAACGACCTGAGATGTACCTCCCTGGACTACATGAAAAGAGACATAGAGGAGCTCTCAGATTATGTAGCCCAGGCCGGTATGACCCTGACCCTGAGCAGTATTCTACCCTCACCAAGAATGATGCCACAATACAGAGACAAAATGATCAGCTTTAATAATTGGCTTAATTACTGGTGTCATTCTAAGGGGATCCAATGTCTGTCTGCCTGGGATGACATGCTTGACAAGCCACGCTGCTTTGCAAGGGACGGCTGGCACCTGTCACCCCTGGACTTCCGGATATTGGCAAAGGCTCTTGCCACCCCCATTGTGCCTTTTTTAGGCAAGGCTCAAATGATAAACCTACCCCTAGAAACAAAAATGGAGAAAAACTAAGGGTAATACTGCTCAATGCCAGAAGTCTAAACCTCAAGATGCACGCCCTCGAAGCCCTCCTCAGTATGGAGAACATCGATGTCTGTGCTGTGACTGAAACCTGGTTCAAGGCTCCTGAGAGCACCCCAGCACTATCAGGTTATACCTCATATCATGCGTTCGCCCGCCCCAAAATCCGGACGAACCACAAAAGGAGGGAGTATCCATATTCATAAAGGATACCCACACCTCCAAGTTAGTGGCATCGCATGAAGCATCGGAGACCATCCAGGTGCAATTAACCATAGGTAAAACTGCCCTACAGTTTGTAACATGCTACAGACCACCTTCTCAAACTCAGGAAACCCACACAGCCTTCCTGAAGACACTGAAGAGTATGAATGTCTCTCCAAACACCATCATATTGGGTGACTTCAACTACCCAAACATAGACTGGGAACATTACTCAAGCCCCAACACCCTAGCCCAAAGGTTCATTGAGTTTATAAACTCAAATGCTATGGAACAACTAGTCACCATTCCCACAAGAGGAGAAAATATACTAGACCTGATTATCACAAACATGGGGACAAAATGCTCCACACCGGAAGTATATCCCTCATTGGTGAGATCAGACCATAAAGTAATCTCACTGGAGATCCACATCCCGCCCCCACCCCCAGCAAAAAAGACCACAGTGAAGAACTTCTCAAAAGCAAACTTCACACTTCTTAAGACTGGAGTGGTATCCTTCAAGGCCCCCGAGCCAGTGAAAGCCACAACCCACGCTGCTGAAACCCTTACAAATGCCTTCTACGAGCACCTCCAGGAATGTATGGATCAAGCAATCCCTAATAAAATCAAGACCCTTTCCACCAAAGGCAGGCACCCAGTCTGGTGGACTCCAGCCATAAACAAACTCTACAACAAGAGGAGAAAGCTACTACATGACAGAGCAAAATCCCTAAAATGGAAGGTATCTCTGATCAATACTAGCAAAAAACTACGATCACTCATAAAATCATCCAAGGCCAACTTTGAGAGAAAAATCGCTAATGACACAAAAGACAATCATAAAGCCTTCTTTAGCTATGTTAGAAACCTGGGTGGAAACTCCCGGATATGCTCAGAATTAGTCCAAAATGATAAAAAAATCACTGAACCCACAGACATTGCCAACATACTGGCAGACAGGTTCAGTGCAAATTTCTCCCCCCCCCCAAAGGAGAAATATCTATCCCAGCAGAGTGTAGCCTCCCAAACATCTCAGATGCCCAGCTGAGGGCTGGTCACTCTAAAGCAAAAAACACAGCATCATTGGGACCGGACGGTGTCCCCGGCTGTGTGCTACACGAACTCAATGAGGAACTAAACCCACACATAAGGCTGCTGTTTAATCTTAGCCTTACTACAGGATACGTACCCAAAGAATGGCGTCACGGCAACTGTGGTCCCACTCCACAAAGGCGGTGCTTCTATGGACCCTGAAATTACCGCCCCATAAGCTTGACGAGCCTTGTCTGCAAAGCTATGGAGAGGATCATAATGGAACTCATAAATAAAGACATTGGGGACCTACAGACACTGGATCCTACCCAATTTGGCTTTGTCAAGGGCAGATCCTGCCTCTTGAACTTGGTCTTTTTGAAACAGTCACTAAGGCCATTGATGAGGGTAAGGCAGTTCACACAGCCTACCTTGACCTAGCAAAAGCGTTCGACACAATACCCCACTCGGGCATCATAGAAAAGCTCACCAGCTTAGATGTAAACCCATATGTCACAAGATGGGTTGCAAACTGGCTCAAGGACAGAACACACAGGGTTAGAGTTGCTGGTGCCATGTCAGACTCTAAGCCGGTCATGAGTGGTGTCCCACAGGGCTCAGTCCTGGGCCCCTCTTGCTCGGCATTTATTTTTCTGAAGTGCAGGCAAACATAGGGGATTGTGGCTGACAAAATTTGCAGATGACTGCAAACTGGGCACCATAATTGACACTCCATCAGACACAGACATCCTCCAGAAAGGTCTCATAGAAATGGATAACTGGTGCCAGAGCCATGGCCTTAAGCTAAATGCCAAAAATGTATAGTCATACCCTTTGGGAAAAACAAGGTAACCCTAATTACCACATAGGTGGTAATCCATTAAACACGGAAGAAGTTATCAGGGACCTGGGGACCCAAGTTGACAGTAACCTCTCTTTGACACTCACATTGCCAAAGTGGTTAGGAAGACCTTCTACATTGCCCACCTGATCATGAAGGGATTCACATCCAGATCAGGAGAGGTCATTGTACCCCTGTACTCTTCACTTATCAGACCAATGATTGAGTACAATGCCCCATTCGGAATGTACCTTACCCGACACCTGCAGCAGTTGGAAAGACCCCAAAAGCTCCTCACCAAAAGGATAAAGGGGCTCAAACATATGTCATACGATGCCCGACTGAAGAAACTCCAGCTCTATTCAGTCGCATACCGTCTGCTCAGAGGTTATCTGTGCCTGACATACAAGGCCATGTCCAACCCGGAATTAATGGACATGCTCCACCTCAAAAAATCCAAATCCACGAGAGCAAGAGACTTAAACCTCAACACGGATATAAATAGGGACATGCTGGAGGGACAGATTCATCACCCAGAGACTCCCTACACTATGGAACAGAATCCCAGTCCATGTGAGGCAGAGCCCCTCACTGACTCTGTTCAAGAGAAATCTTGACGAGTGGATGGGAGATCGTAGGTTTACCCTGGGAATCATCTCTGTATCACTGCTGGACAGAGGCACAGCAAACTAATGGGTATAGTATTCTCATCCTAAGGGGTGGTGAAAGCCACACACACTCTGGCTAGGCTTATAAATGCCCTAGGGCAGATAGCCTAGTATGAACCTATGAACCTATGAACCTATGGATGGGGTGTAGTACCCTGTGCCATCATCATGATGCAACTTGTGGTCACTTACAACTACTAATGTGTGCAAGACCACTGCCTAGCATGCTGTACCTGAAATGCAGTGTCGTGGCTACATTCACAATTACACAGCCACTTTGTACATGGGTGTGTGAGGTGCCCAATAGGGAGCATTGCCTAACATGACTGTGTTATGTGTTGAAGAGTGTTGCACAGCCCCATGAGAGGCCTCTACCCCTGAGGTACATCATGTGTGTGTGCATGACTTGTGGGATACTGATGTGTGACCTTACAGCGGGTGTGTGGTAATGCCACATGTATCATGTTTTCATGTACTGCATATGATACATGTGTTCTGTTGTGTACAGTGATAGCAACTATGCATATCCAATATGAAGTACAGTGTTGCCACAAATGTGTCTGTTGCTCTGTGCATTGCATGTGATTGAGGCAGCTACTTACTTTACTGAGATGTTTAATGTCTCACAGCAAACATGCACAGCATGCATTATGCATAGGTGTATTATGTGTACATGGCCTACACATCACCTATGACATGCACATGTCATTACCAATATTAAAGTGTTAGCACAATCACCAGCATGTATCGTCTGCCCTGCTGTCACACCAGAGGGACCTACAAGAATATGACACAGTTTGTCAGTGGCCACAACTGTGGCATTGCTACTGTGAGTGTGCTAAACTACAGTAGAACAAGAGTGAACAGTCACAGGTGTACAGATACTATTCCAAATATCAGTATTGCACACAATAGGCAGCACAACTGCTGAACACACAGTACACATCTCACATATGCATGTTCTAACAATACAGGTAACAGTAGTCTACAGCTAGGGCATATTACCTGCATGCTTCATGTCATCATGCTGGGTGGCTCCGGCCTCCATGATGACACATGTGTGATGCTGTTGCTGCTGTAGGCCAGGAGCCACCATGCTTAGGAGCAGCTCCTCCACTCTGGTGAGGGGGGGTGTATGGCCACCCCACCACCTGTGGCAAGCTGTTGTCTATGGGTATCAGATGCACGCTGCCGGACATGTCTAATTAAATCACTGCAGTGATGGCGTACCTGCTCATATGTCCAGTTATGCATGCCTATGTCATTTACCCGACGAACAAGATCTTGCCACAGTGCAGTACGCTCATGCTGGTGCTGGCTGGCCCTGGAAAACAGCAGTGTATAGTGCTGCACCAGGCTGTTGTGTATTTTCTGTTCCTCCGCAGCTGTATATGACGGATTGCGTTGATGAGCCATAGTCCTGGAAGACAATTAAACAAAATGTGTGAGCAAGTCATGTGGCACACTTAACATTATTAAGTACAGATATCACTTAACTGCCATATATAGCATCTGTTTGTCTGTCAGAGGATACACACATTCAATACCACATATCAGTGCTCAGCCCACAACTGGCTGACAGTGCCTGCCACACTCCATATAACAAACCAGTATACATCAGTACTCGGCACACTGTTTGGGATACAATGCACAACCTCGCCACGGGGGTATATATCAAGCTAATGCATGAAGAAATATGTCATCCAATGCAATGAATATAAAGTACATTTACAGTATTGCTAGTAAACAACCCAAGTCGTTGATGCCATACCCCTACCTAACATATGTGCACTGTTGTTAATATAGCTGGCATACTGCTGTAACAGAGTATACATGTTGCTAGGTGCACACACATACCCTGTAACACACATGTGATTGTGGGCATGGTACAGGCATCATTGCACACACATCAAACATACATACAACACACAAATGTATGCTGACACAGATGAGCATTACCTGTGTAACTCACAGTACTGTGTGCCCCAACTTACAGATACCTATGCATGAGGTATGTAATCTGTGCAGACTACAGGAAACACACAAGACAGTGTTACCAGGGAATGTGAACGTACACCATACTGTGCTGTTTAGGCCTACAGCTTCAGGTAGTACAACAGTTTATATGTGAGCTGGATTCACCAGCAGTACCACTTACTGAGAATACATGTATTGCTTCAGCCTACAATGGGACACCACAGTCATACACAAGGAACTACGTCACAACATATGCCATCCTACTATGTCTGCATCCCAATAACTGACACATCTTTTTCTGGCCTCACACCTAGGACACAAACTACCATGACAGAAACAACCTCACACTAAGCTATCACACCTTTACAGACCTTGCACGCATTCACTGTCACACTCATTCCACCTCACATAGCAGGTATTACACTGAGTACATGTGTGTGTGCATTATGTCATAGGTAGGTAATACGCTATTGGCCCTAGGGCCTAGAGCAGCCTAGCCATATGCTACACTGGCTTTTGGCACACATGTGATGTGATTTCACTTGCTCCTGTCAAACGGATACACAGAGGTGACTCCCAGGGCATATTACCTATCTCCCAAACAATCATCAGGGGTATGTATGACATCTGCTAATGAGGAGCCTTGTTTGTTAATGCTGGGTGGTTTAGTCCAGAGTATGGCATATTTGTGGATAGGAACCTGTACCTCCAGCATGTGCTGTTTAGTGAGGTGGCGAGGATTAGTGCCCTAGGTCATGTAGCTCGGAGGGATTGAGAGGTGTTAACATGGTGGTTCGCTGACTGCTATGGGTGTGACATACCACTGTATGTCCAACAGAGGTAACCTCTGGGTGGGCAGTATTCAACGCACTCTAGCTGTGGTTTTGTGAGTCAGTCTGCATAGGGCATGTGTTTGAGGTCAGTATTACTCTTTGTGAGGTATGTCTGTGGCCTTTCCACTTGCTGCAGTTGTCAAGTGCGATACATACCACATGGGGCATTGTGATGAGTAGAGGGGAACACTGACCTATATTTTCCTAGATGACACACCTTTTGTGATGACAAGTACCACATAGACAGATTACAAGACAAGTGTGGCACTGTGATTATCAAAGGGGAGTCTACTGTCCACCTGTGTCCCATGTTCCCTTCTGACCTTCAGTGTTAGGCAGGCTACCACCTATGTGGTAGTTACTGGGTAAAGTGTTTTGGAATGGGGTATGGCACTGCAGTACCAACACTGGTGTTCAGTCCATGCCTTGGTCAACAGGCACCTGTTGCAGTACGTATGACCCCGTGTCTCCCTCTCTCTCTCTCTCTCTCTCTCTCTATATATATATATATATATATATATATATGCATATCTATACATAGCTATAGATATCTATACATATCTATACATATCCACATATATCTATATATATATATATATATATATATATATATGGGTCTACTTCTAATGACCGAACTTGATTATTCGACAGTGAAATCACGGACGCAAGAAACCCGACAACACACAAACCCGACAACGCGAAACACCGAACACCATAACACCGACACACTACACGTAAACAACAGTACACTACAACACATATCCACTAGCCCTAACCCAAACCCTAACCCTAAGGTCCGACACTACCGCACACTCTCCCTACCTGCACCCTAACCCTAACTCACTTACACACCGAACCCCAAGCTCCGACACTACACACTCTCCCTACCTGCACCTAACCCTAACTCACTTACACACCCCAACCCCAAGCTCCGACACTAGACACTCACCTATCACACACCCTAACCCTACATCCCTGAGTATTGCACACTTACCTGTCCGCCGCTCCCTACTCCTAAATCCCTCACTATCGCATACTTACCAGGTCGCGCTTACACATTCCCCTTGTCGGTCTTCCGTCTGTCGGGATTCGAGCGTGTCGGTCAACTGCGTTGTCGGTCGTTTCGTGTCGGTGATTTCACTGTCGGGAATATCGGCGTTTCGGTCATTAGAAGGAGACCCTTATATATATATATATATATATATATATATATATATATGTATATAGCTATATATATATATATATATATATATATATATGTATATATATGTATATATCTCCATATCTATATATCTATATATCTATATATATTTATATATCAATATATATCTATATATATATATATATATATATATATATATATATATATATATATATCTATATATATATATATATATATATATATATATATATATATATATATACACACACACACACACACACACACATACACACACACACACACACACACACATATATATATATATATATATATATATATATATATATATATATATATATATATATATGGATCTACCTGACTACGTCAAAACGGCAAAACAGCGAAAACGACTTAACCGACGCCAGAAGATCGACAAGGCAGAAGACCGACGAAGGAAGACACTGACGCTGAGAACACTGAGATGGGGAAAGGATGTGTAAGTATGCAGTAGTGATGGACATTAGGGTGCGAGTAAGGTAAGTGTGCAATGTTGACGGAGTGTAGGGATAGGGGTGGGATAAGTGAGTTAGGGTTAGGGGCGGATGAGGGTGCGAGTAAAGTGTGCGATGTTGGTGGTCTGTAAGGGTAGGGGTGGGATAAGTGAGTTAGGGTTAGGGTGCGGGTTAGGTAAGGGTGCAGTAGTGATAGTTTTGGGTTAGGGGCGGGTTAAGTGAGTTAGGGTTAGGGAGCAGGTTAGGTGAGTGTGCGATAGTGACGGACCTTAGTGTAAGGGTTTGGGTTAGGGTTGTAGATAGTTGTGTATGTATGGGTTATTGTTGGTTTGTAGGGATTTTGGTGTGCTTGTGTTGTGTGTGTGGGTTTTGGATAGGGGATTTGTTTTGTTTGTTGTTATGATGTGTATGTATGAGGTGTCGTGTTTGTGAACTGTCTATTATGTGTATGTATGAGGTGTCGTGTTTGTGAACTGTCGATTATGTGGTGTCGGTGAAGTCATTTTCGCTGTTTTGCCATTTTGACGTAGTCAGGTAGATCCATTTATATATAGATATAGATATATATATATATATATATATATATATATATATATATATATATATATATACATATATACACACACACACACACATACATGTATACATCCATTGCTGTACGTATAGATGCACATATAGGCACATATACTGCCCACCTTTCATGGTGGGGATGTCAATTATGCAACAGTTGTGAGACATACGGTTATGTAATAATATTGCACAGTGTTGTGCAGAATGCATTTTGCTGTCCTTAGGCCGTATAGCTGTAGCAGGCCTCACTGCCTCTAGCTCAGTCCCACAGCGTTTAAACACCACATGACATATACCGGCACTGCTTGTAGTCTGCAATGCCACACACTACAACCTACATACATATGTGCACATAGCAACCTTCAACAACATATATATGTCCAGCCTTCACTAACAGTTGCAGTATGTCCCTTGCCCTGTGCACATGTGCATATACATATAGATATGGACTGCTGACACATATGGATGATTTACAGTAAGTAGAGTACCCTTCAGACACATCATTCGGATGCCAGCAAATACATATTTGTTACATACCTTACCTTTGTATTCCTCACCTCCGTCTGGTGTAGCTGTTGCTTTGTTTTTTTTTTTTTTTTTGGTTTTGGTTTCCTCTGTGTGTTGGTCTTTCTTTTCAGTGTCCGTCTCTTACAGCCTGTTTGTCTCCGTCTGTCTGTCTGTCTCTGTCTGTCTGTCTCTCTCGCTCTCTCTCTCTATCAGTTGGTGCAATGATATTGCATGTGTGGACAGCAAGTACAGTCTGCTTTTCTAGGTATCTGCACATGTGCATGTGATGGCCTCTGCACCGTTTGGTGCCTACCATTTAGTAATTGCATGCAGCCTGCTGTGTGGTAATTGCAGTACTCACTGTGATTGCAGGACACTGCTATAAAATGCTAGGTTAGGTAGGCGTAGCCCTTTCAGTTGTGCAAGGTGGCACCCATGCTTGTTTGCTGTGGACAATGTTGTCTCAGTCAGAAGGTTGGTATATGTCTCATATCTGAAGATAGGGTTGTAGCCAGTGATATACATGTTGTACTGAAACCTGACTGTTGCTTCTTCCAGTGGACTCTTCTCAGTGTGTAAGTTTACTCACACCTCCTAATGCTAACACTGGATACATGGGAGTATGTACTTTCTTTTCGAATTAGAGAATTAACTGGCAGACATCAGTAGTTATTGCAATGTGTTCCTATGGCTTTCCTATTTTCCCTTTACATTCACTCATTGTAATGCATGATATATTTCTTCCATCACCAAGCTTTTGTATAGCTGCTGTGTCTTAGTGGTACTGCATGCAGACTGGTGAGTCCAAGGTGTGGGGTTCAAGACTGACGGGGTATTTTATTTTGCTGCTGAGCAGTACAAGGGCCCTGCCATAGAGTGACTAAGGCAATTTTAAGCAGTTGTAAGTGGGTTTGCTCAGGTTTGCGCGATGCTTAGCGACACTTAGCTAAGTGCATACATGCGCACACTGGTGCAAACCTGCTTACTACTGTTTACAAGTGCTTACTCCTGCTAATGCCAGCTCTCATGTCTTTGACAGAAAAGTAAATGGGGAGATAGGAATGTGGTGATAAAGGGTGCACAAAGAGGGGAAGACAGTAGGGAAACCATCTCGGGATGTACAGGATGGGTGTTGGGAAGGTCCATAGCTGCCCATTTCTTTACCAGCAACAGCTGTGCATATGCAATACATTAGGAGTGAAATTTGAAACCTTCCACCCCTGAGAGAGGGGTGAGGACAACTAAGTATGTTGTACTACCAATTATGAATATCAGGCACATGCACTGTTTGTGAACTGGTATACTGTCATTAGTACATTACTCACTTCTGAACACTTTGTGGTTTGTTTGTGTTGGCATTAGCACAGTCTGCTCAGGACAACTGGACATATTTCAGTACTGTGTATGCCTACCTACACCCGTGGGTGTGCCTGACTACACAGGTATATGGTACTTTTGGGTAGGGGTGCAGAACTGCGGAGAGCATTATTTATTATTGTGTGCTGTTTATCATGCTGAACATGCAGAGTTGATGTGTACCTGTTAGTCTATAAAGGCTAGTAGTCTGTCTCAGTAGCTCCCACCTGTGGACATATCCAGATGGTAGACAGAGGTTAGCCTAGTATCCTTTGACTGTGCACCACACCAGTCTTTTCAGCACCTGAACAATGGCATTGTCACAGGTGATTGCTAGCAGTACATGGCTACATCCT
Organism: Protopterus annectens; assembly: GCF_019279795.1. NCBI lineage: Eukaryota > Metazoa > Chordata > Ceratodontiformes > Protopteridae > Protopterus > Protopterus annectens. The sequence goes on from NC_056725.1 coordinate 1,465,591,376, forward strand.
TTGATATTTCTGTGGTGTACTCCTACATATGGGCATGCTTGTGGAATTCTTTCTACAGCTATTTGCTGAGTGTGTAACAGCAGACAAGCTGATATGCCTGTGTGTTTCTGACTCTTCCAGGCCTCAGATACTCTCAGGTATATATTTGAACAGCCTCAGGGAAAGGTACATATAAGTGGGATACACCTGTGATATTTTTCAGATATTTTGCTGTTGAGACTTTCGGAGATTCGGAGCATATGTGTTACTACACCTTTTCTGACGTGCAAGCAGTGTCTACTCTCGCTTATTGACATTTTTAATTAAGTGAGATTCCCCACCTTTCTGCCTACTGTTAGTACATTTCACAAGGAGTCAGAGGGCCACAGCTAACATTTATTTGCAAATCAGGGACATCCCTGTAAATCAGTCACAGTTGGGAGGTCTGGCCTCTGACCTATTCAAATATGCCAGTGTTTATCCTGCTCTGATACCGTGTGGGGTTTGTAAGGTGCTACTGTACCATTATTCCCTACTAGCATGGCTGGTTCTCTTTTCACAGTCATGTCATGCAATTCCATAACACTTGCTGGTTAAGGGCCACAGAACAAGATTTGTGTTATGCCATTCATATTCTCCCTTTACATTCACTCATTGTAATGCATGATATATTTCTTTCAGCACCACATTATTGTATATTTGCTGTGGCTTAGTGGTACTTCATGCAGTCTTGTGAGTCTAAGGTCTGTGGTTCGAGACTGACAGGGGTATTTTATTTTGCTGCTGAGCAGTACAAGGGCCCTGCCATAGAGTGACTAAGGCACTTTTAAGCAGTTTTAAGCAGGTTTGCACGACGTTTAGTGATGCATAGCTAAGCGCATGCATGCACACACTAGTGCAAACCCGCTAACTACTGCTTAAAAGTGCTTACTCCTGCTAACTCCCATGCTAATTTCTTTTAAAGAAAAGAAAATGGGGAGATAGGAAAGTGGCAAAAAAGGTGGCACAAAGAGGGACACACAGTAGGTAAACAAGCTCGGGACATGCAGGACGGGTGTAGGAAAGGTCTATAGATGCCCATTTCTTTAACAGCAACAGCTGTGCATATGCAATGAATTTGGAGTGAAATTTGAAACCTTCCACCCCTGGTAGAGGGGTGAGGACAACAAAGTATGCTGTACTGCCAATTCTAATTATCAGCTAACATGTTTGTCTGATGGACATGTGTGCAAAATGGGCAGCTATGTATGGGGCGTAATTTTTTTGTGGGTACAGATTGCCCTTTTTTTTTTTTTTAAGGTGAGAGTGGGAAGTGAGGTAGAGGAAGTAGGTATGTCCCAGGAGGTATGTTGGGAAGGTAAACAGACAAGACAGACAAGACACATACAGGGACGGTGTATGACACATGGGGTGGGTGACACAATTGATGGGGTCGGATGTTTGGAAATCGCATGCCCATGAGCCCACAGATGGTAACAGTGGAACTGAGATCCCCACCCATGGGCAGTCACCACTGAACCTTCACAGCCCCAAGGGTGGCTGTGATGGGGGCTACGTAGGATGGGCAGTCTCACCCGTGAGATGCGCCACTCTCGCCTCAAGCTGGCATAGGGGATCAGTGACTGAACGCTGTATCTCCCTACGCACCACAGACCAGACCCTTTGAAGGGTGACAGGTGGCCCTTCTCCGCCCATGCTTGCATGACGGGGATGAGCCCCATCCCCTGCAGAGCTTCCACCTGAAGGTGGCACAGGACCAACGGAGGAGGGGAGCCCGGGCTGGGCACCGGACCTGCTGGTGCCAGGTGCACTCACCGGCTGAGGAGGGACAGGTGGGTCTGCTGGGACCGGCCTTCCCATGCGTTCTGTGATTAGGTGTGTTTAATTACAAAGTAAGCAGAACAGCATCCCAGATTAGTTATAACAGCATGCAATAATATTCCCATTAACCCACCACACCAAGGGTACAACAGTTGAACAGCAAGCATAACACATGCATATATTGAACCACAGTGGTTATTCCAACAGCATGCATGGATGTTTGGTAGCAACAGGCCACCATGATTGTGGTGTTTAAACAGGGCACATGCATCAACATGAATGCAAATATTTATAGAATAATAGGAAATATGTCCCAACAAATATTTAAGATTACACATACTCATTGAAGTGTGGAATTGCATGGTTTATGCACATACAGCAGGGTGTATAAAAAACCTCGGTTAACATCTTATAATGACCTTTTAGTCTACACTACATTCCTAGTGACTGCAAGTGTATATCCCCTACCTGTATTATTACACTTGCCACCATACATTAGGTTGTGTACTGGGTTTGGCTAGTTCAATATATGCCTGACCTATATCTGACATACTAACTGTCCAGGATGCAGATGTTACCGCAACATATTTCTTGATTGCATTTATATTTCTTTATCTACATATCTGGGATGTTTTCACATGACATTTTCACTTCGATTTGTACAGAACCCTGTATTTCTTGACACACACTCACATTTCTGGGGGAAAAATAACATGCTACATGTGTGCCAGGTTTACTTATTCATGCCAGCCAGTAACTGCCTGGTGTGGACTGTATATATGTTTCACAGCTACTAGTACTTCCATCACCCACTTTATATGGGACTGCACAACTCTGGGTTGCCAGCACATTTTCAAACAGTACTGTTTGTATACTGCAAGGGTACAGCAACATTTCAGACTCTGTGACACAGACACACTCTGGATTTTAGACCTTTATTAATGACATTACACACTTTTCCACAGGCTCACTCCTTTATTTGTTTTAACGGTGTATATGGCAGACATGTTCAAGACATATTATACCTTTATTAATAGGTTAGAGCAATCTTTTTTCAGGTTCACTCACTTATTTTATATGACAGTGCCTGCAGAGATATTATTCCAGACATATGTTACCTTTCTTAATGGGTTTCTACACTCTTTTTCTGCCTATCTGACGTTTTTATCTGACAGTATATGCAAAGGACTTTTTCAGGCAATTTTATGTCTGTATTATTGGACTACAACACTTTCTTTTATGCTCTCTTCCATATTTTATATAACAATACATGCAGAATAATCACTAACCTGCCTGGTGGCACAGCCTTAGCAGTCTATCAGCATAGGCTTGCTGATTCATAGCATGGTCACCTGCAGCTGTAAAGTAAATGAAGGGATATTGAGACATACCTATCCATTTTACATACTCCATTATCAATATTTACATACTGCATTCCATGGCTACATATTCAGTTGTGGGGCATCCCGCATCCCACGGGCCTCCAGTATCCATTGGCTCAGGCGGTCCTGCTTTCGTCTCTTCAGGTCTGCATGGTGGTGACGGACCTGCTCACTAGTCTGAGGAATGCCTGTGGCACTGGTGAGATCATGAGATAACCAGTTCCAAGCCTCTGCCTTGTACTCCGTCCCTTGGAACTGGCCCTGCAGGAGTCTTGACTCATGATGGTGGACAAGGAGCCAAACCATGTATTTGGATTCCTAGATGCCCCAACGTTGCACTCGGAAGCATGTTCCCTCTCTGACACCAGACATTCTAACTGCAGATGTGAGCTACAATCAGTTATGGTGTGTATTCCCACCTGTGGGGCTTAAATATGCTGCATTTCCCCACACTTTTTTGTGATTGGCCATTTTGTAAAATTCTTGGCTGACTGCAGACCTGCTTAGTAATGTTTAAACTACCATTTGTAAGTACATGAATGTTAATAGTGGCTGCTTCCCCTATGTAGTCATGGCTTAATGGTTCTGTACTTTGCTTCTGATGCACAGAGTCCTGGGTTCAAACCTTGTCATTCATTTTATTTTCATACTATCCAGACAGGCTAGGGGGTGTGGCTGCATTTAAGCAACTTTGCTATATGTTGCTCCTCGGTGCCCTACGGTGCCCTGGTTGGCACGGCACACACGTCCGCGCAAACACATTATGCTGGGTAAAGCACCATTGAACTATGGGCAACTCTATTGCACTAGGTAAAGTGCTATTAAACTGTGGGCACCTCTATTGCGCTAGGTAAAGTGCTATTAAACTGTGGGCACCTCTATTGCGCTAGGTAAAGCACTATTAAACTATGGTCAACTCTATTGCACTGGGTGAAGTGCTGCTTAACTGCAGGCAATTTTATATCAGGATCCTTTAAAATATTTATTTTGTTCGCTGATACATTGGCCATTTCACTGCTTTTTAGTAATGTTTAAACATATTTGCCAGGTATTATTTCATATACTGATTTAAAAAATAAATACGAAGGGGAGTGGTGGGACTCAAACCGTGAATGCCTCTTCTTTGTGTGAACACTCTACCATTATGCTACTGCTATTTGGTGTGATTTGTATAAACATTCTTTCTTATGCTCTTCCATGTCAGAATTGCTAACTCTAGCTAAGCAATGGGCACACCTGCGCACACACGCGCAAATACGGGCAGCTATTTTGGGGATTTAAAAAAATATATTTAATGTTTTGCGTTTTAGAACTGTGATAGGGGTTTACAATATCAGGGAGTGTGGTGTTGGGTGCAGGGACATTTGAACGGACTCGCTCTTGTGTGTGTGCTTTGTTTAGTTTTGAAACACTTGCAGGGGCGTGGACATTTAGACTGCTCAGCAGTTGGACACGCCCCCTGCTTTCTTACACAGTCCGTGTAAGACTTACGGTTGAGTCAGCGTGCCCTCATGCATATTCATGGCACGCTGACATCAAACTGTTCAACTGCAGCCTCCAAGTAAGACTTATTAAGTCTTACATGGAGGATTAGTGAATCCGGGGGTATTTTTGTTTGATTTTTTTATTCTCTAATTATCTGAACTTGGCTATGTAGCACTCCATTGTAGTTTGAAATTGTGTAAATAATTAAAAGTTTCTCCATAATAAGTACTTATAGCAGACTGTTAAGCTGGGATTTTTGAATTTACTTTTATAATGTGAAGAACCTGTGAAACTATTTCTGCTGTAGAAAACACAAAGGAAAAAAGTATACCATTTTGGAAATACTACTAGCTGCATTCCAAATCGGATTTTAATATTTCTGCAGGATGCACACTTGCAACAAGGGTGATAATAGTATATGAAGTTCAGTACATGTAGTTGAGGTCTATTTGTGTTGTCAAGAATCACAACTGGAGAAAATAATTTTTTTCTTGATGTAGAAATGGGGAGGCACAGTAACACAGCTTATGGCAGTTTTCTGCTTAGTACTCAGCTGGGGTGCATTTTGAATAGAGTACGGGTGTCGTCTTTTCATCAGGGAGGTAGTTTCTGGGTACTTGGGTTTAATGCCATATCTCAGAGACATAACAAATGAAACTGGTGATCCTTCAACACTGCCTGTAAATTTGCATACAGAACACATGCATTATGTGTATAAGTGCCTTCATACTGAGGTATACTGTCCTCTTCTCCAGAATTGCGTTCTCTGCATGCAGTCAGTGAATGCTGTGATAACATCTGCCTCCTCCATGACCCTACATTAATAAAGTGGGGACAATGACTAAATGAATTAATACATTGTGGAAATAGTTGATCAAATGTTTGAAACTAAGGTGTATTCTACTATTCATCATTTGGAGGTGAGGCAACTCTATAATAATTTTTACAGAAGCGGCTATTTCATTTCTCACACTCGACTACAGCTATAATTTTTAAGTTATCATCATAACAGATGAAATATTAAAAGAGCAATTTAAAATAAAGAATAATAGTTATCATCCACATAGTTACTGCAATGTACAGAACAATCTGTATATATAATGCAAAAGAAAGTCACTGCAACTTTTTGAGAATGTATTTGGATACCTTGTGGTTCATGAAACTGGTAAGGAAAATATCAGGCAGGATAAAGATAATAGGATTTAAATGTAATGTGAAGGCACATTATACTAAACACCCAACAATGATAAGAAAGTCTAGAAATAATATAGCGACTTCATTAGCTTAAAACCAAATGAAGCTGTAAGTAGAATTCTGATCACCCATTAATGTATTCAAATGCAGTATTCACAAAGCATGAACGAGTAGAATGCTTCATAATCTGTAAAAGAATACAGTTAGCAACAAGCAAAAATCATATCAAGAACTCCAGTTAAAAGTTAAAAAAAGTGACATGGGTCATCTCACTCCATGCTGGAGTGGCATGCAGCAGATAAAAGCTGGGATATCCACATGCAGCATTTTGTAAAACACCTCCTTCACCATAGTTTCCTTTCGTTGAAAGGATTCCTCTGATGCTAAAATAACTGGCCAGGAGTAAATGTTCAAGAGCCTTCCTTGTTCAATAAGACAGCATGCAGTCTCTTAGACATACCTTTGGAAGCTGGAAAAGGCCTTTACTCACTCCATTGACCCACAGAAAACAAGAGCATGTCAGTAGTAATAGCTGTGAGTTCATTACTGTAGAGCATGTTGGATTCAAATGAATGTTTCAACATCATGAACTTTTATGTAGCACAGAACATTGATAATAACCTTCAAAACTTGAATTCCATATCTGTATAATGCTATATGCCTTATGCAGGATGCATGTTACATGTTCTAAATATTTATCAAGTCATGTTTTAAGTCTGAACCCAGTCTTGTATGACAGATCATGCATGTTTTGGAGTTCTCTGGAAGATATTTGGAAATGTAATATCTGAGAGCATCCTTGCTAAGAATGTGCTAATTTTCCCACTAAACATAATTCATATAACATTGTAGACCATCTTTTGAATGCAAACCGGGGACATTGTATATTTTATGAAGGACTGGATAATAACCGTGCAGTACAGTTTCACTTTCAGGAATGTATAGCAGAAATGGGGATTCTTATAGTTTAAAGAATTTCTTAAAATCATCTTACATTTTAAGCTATCAGAAGTATGTAAATCTGCAGTTGTTGACACAGGATAGTGCATCAAAGTAGTTATGCTGCTAAAGAAAGGCCTGAGCTCTGCTAAAATGAGGTCATCCCCATGGCTCTGAAAGATATGTGACTCCTTCATATTAGATAGTTAATAAAGAAGCAGTGATAACTCATTTCAGGTTTCCGGCAGAGTACAGAGGCAAAGGGTGAGCCAACACTTAGTAAACAGTAAACTTAAAATATATAATTTTTCATATTTATTAAGTTGTCTAAATTATATTTTAGGTTTTGTGGCTTTAGATTCATTGTGATTCCTCACTTTAGAAGATGTAGTCAGAAGATTATTATCAGGTCTCTAACTATAATCATGTTGTTGTGTGTTTTCAGACATAGATGTCAAGAAATTTACCTCAAGCTTAAAGCTTGAGTGGTGAATCTTGGCATCCATGTTGAGAACACATAATAAGTTGGGCTATGACTGGACAGACCAAATCATGATTATTTGTAGTGTATATAGCTTTATCTGCTCCTACCTGCTGTAAACGTTGTTGTAAATGGTGTAAGAGTGCTAAGTGTTTTACAGGTTTGGAAGCTGAAACACAGTTATCACTGCCAGACAGAGAGCAGACACCACAGTGAATAATGAAAAATTCTTTAACATGTCCTTTGCACTTTTTTTTGCCTTAAAAGAAGTCTGAATGAAGCATATATTTCAACTGTACAAATCCTAAAAATGTCAAGCTCCGCACTGTTCCACGTTAAACAACTCTGTCATACATTATTTAATAAGAAGTTTTTTAAATAAATGCTTATAGCAAACAATATTGAACCATATTGTCAAAAAATCTTTTGTAAGTTTGAAAAAATAGTTATTAACCATGCTGTGAAATTTCTTGGTTAAGATGTTAAAATTATCTCACCTTTTGCTCATTCCGTTTGTTCCACATTATGAGAGGTACTGTTCTACTTTTTGGAGAAAGAAGATTGAGAACTATGGAATGAAATGCTTAACAGCTTCCTGGCATTCTTCTGCAGCAATGTCTGTCTGCTGTTAATGCCCTCGTACAATACTAGATCTTTACAGCTGTGAGGAGTGCTTAACAGAAGTTTATTGTACCTTTTTGACATCAGAAAGATGCTTAACAAGATTGTCTTTTCCCTGAATTTGGAGAGTGATTGCAGAACTAGTACATATTATTTGTGCTTATTAAATAGTCAAGGATTTTATCTGTAATGTTCAAACATTTTTGCACTATTTTTTCATGCGTGAAGATCTGAAGCACAATAAGCGCTGGTTGTTATTCTGTGTTTACTGTCAAGGCAGTACACACATACATCTGTGTGATTAGCATGTGTTATTGCCTCAACAGTTTGAATGTTTGATCTTCATAGAATTATAGCAACTGTTAAACACCAGTTAGCACAAGTCGGCACCAGACGGCCACATTATATTTTTTTTGTAACTAAAAGTATGTTTAATGAAAAGTAATAGAGATTATATTTGCTGTTCTAGCAAGTGCCACTGTGTTTTATTTGTACCACTCACAGCATGGTAGTATCAGTTTTCACTTCTTTTTCATGCACCTTGTAGATTCCAATAAGTAGCTCATGTTCCAGTTCTGTTGTAAATCAATGTTGTGTAATAATTGTTTTCATTGATGTTAATAGGTTGAGAATGTTTGGGAAGATTTTTGTTTTGCAGTTTAAGTGAAGCATATGATATATTTCATATATAAATGTATTGAGAAGATTAATTCAGCTATTCGGTTACAGACCACAATATATAGGCTGTCAGCATTGATTTTAAATGTTACATTAATCAACTGCAGCATGCAAATATATCCATATTGTTATTTTTAAATATTACTGAAGTACTTATTGGTACCCTGTAATGAGTGCTGATGGCGCGGCTAGTTAAAAATGAGGCAGCCAGTTTGAATCAAATTAGAAGTTGTTTGAAAGTTGAAAAACACACCATTATATTTAAAAATGTGTTTGGGCTATGAAATATAAATATGTATAATGATCTCCTTGCAGTGATATGGCATGATGTTTAGAACTGGATAGGCAACAAAATATAAATATTTGAGTTTGTGGACACACACTGCTCAGAGTTTAAATTGTTATCCATTATTTGTCTTGGATTTTTAATAATGATGTACTTTTATGATGTAGCTATCAATTTCAAAAGGATATCCCTTTGGTATAATTACAAACTAATAATCTGCATTGGAAAAAAAAGTGGTACAAATGAGCTTTCAAGAATATCACTAGTCATAAAACAAGCCTGGAATTGAAACCTACTACTTCTACTAGATATACAAAACTACACCTTGCTTCAGGTAGTTCATTATAGGCTTACCATTGACAGTTCATTATGACCTTGTTAAATATAGGTCTTTATAAACTTTTATGGATAGATCATTATGACTTTGTAAGGATAGGACTTTACAGGTGTTTTAAGGATAGTTCATTGTGACTTGTTACAGATAGACCTTTATAGGCTTTTCAAGGACAGTTCTTAATTTTAGAATCTCATGACAGTATTTAATAAGTCTACAGCAGCAGATAGTAAATAACTGATAAAGTGTGTTGCTTCTTTGACCATGCTAATGCTTTTGAAACACTTCTTCATGAGCACTTTTGTAAATTCTTTCTACTCATTGGACTTGCCCACCTTCAGCTCTCTGCACAATCTGAGGTATCATCTGGGTAATCACTTTTTTTATAATTGGCCTATATCCCAGTTATGTCACCACTGCCTACATTTTTCTTTTGAATGCAGTTTGCAGTGCTAGGCCTGTTTGGCTAATGTATAAGGGGGTTGCTTGAAAATCAATATATGCAGCTGATCCAATATTTCCCAATTCATTCTCCCAGCATCCAGTATGATCTCCCATCAAGGCACACTGTGAACCCACTGTTCACTAGTATTACTGGGCAGGCATCAACCACTCACTCCCACTCTCCCTAGCCATTTCCTTGACTGCCTAAATTGATAGCCAATTCTGGGTCACCTAGGTCACAGCCAGGACTTTATCTGTTTGAGCCATGAAGTTAGCCTGCATAAGGGAATTGACAGATTAAATGTAACTCCATATGTAGGTCTTTGGAGAAAACATTAATTAAGCAAAGGCTGCAAAAAGTAAAAGAAGGGTTTCCCATCTATCTTGATATGGATTACTAGTTGTCTGATGCAATGGCTTCACCTTTGATGTCAGTGAATGTAGTATCACGAGAACTAGAAAAAGATAAATTATTCTTACAAAATTAATGCTCAGACCTTAAAAATTGATGTTATCTTTAAATATCTAGGAACAATGAAAGAATACAATTTAAACTTGTATCTGCCAGAGACAGAACTTGCAAATACTGTAACCCATGTAGTCATAAAAGGCCATGTGCACTCATACAGATCACTGTGCTACTTTATATCTTATTTATCTAACTAAAGATGGAATACAGTGCTCCACTGCATGTCTTTCTTACAATCAGAAAAAATATTTACTGAATTCTTTCAAAATACATCTTGACACATATGGGAAGTAAAAAGAAGATCAACACATTGCTATGGCAGTCCAAGTTCTTGAAAGATGGTAGGTCATAAGACAGAACTTGTATTCTCTTGTGTAACACAAAACAACACCAAAATTGCTAGTGTGACCAGCTTTATTAAATACCAACAGGAAATTTACTGTAGAACTTGACACAGTAACTGAAGACAGGACATGCCTTTAAATACATATCAATAAAATTTGATAACTCATAAAGAGAGAGAAAAGGAAGCATTGGACTGCTCACCCCACTGGGAAAACAGCAGTGTAGCAACCTTGCACTGTAATTAACACACCCATCTGAGTGCTGTACCACCACTTACTCCACGAACAGCATAACTAAGCCACAAGAGGGAATAGAGGGGCATCCTTCGCAGACCCTTCTATCTGTCCCCACTTAAACTATGTAAATAAAGGAGAAAAGAGTTGGTATTTTCCTAACTCATACCAAAAGAGACTAACCCCCTTCCTGTCTAACCTTAAATATCCCCACACCCATACTAAACCTACATTACCCACTGCATCACTTCCTCTGTTAAGTAATACTCCTTAATTGTACCCCGACTGCTGATTACCACAAATGTCCAAGCTCCTGCACAAATATATCTGCCCGAACAGCAAACTGTATTTGTATAGTCACTTATGCAACTCAAAAAAACACACCAAAATTGCTATTCAGCTTTATTAAATACCAGCAGGAAATGTACTGTACAACCTGACACAGTAATTGAACATAGGCTGTGCCTTTATTTACACATCAAAAAAATAGTTCACACATATAGAAAGAGAAAAGGCAATGTTGGACCCCCTCACCTCATTGGTGAAAAAGCAGTGTAACAACCTCTCTCTGTAATCAACAAACCCACCTGAGTAGCTTACCACAACCCTGTCCACTAACAACATAACCAAGCCACAAGAAGGGGGGAATAGATGGGGTTTCCTTTCACACTCCCCATCTGCCCATCAGCTGGAACTTCCAGGTTGTTTCTCCTTTCTACCTGAAATCAGCACAAATCTACTAAAAACTTGTCCTTAATAAACAAGGCAGTAGTAACACTGAATTAATTTACCACTGCTACACTTAAATGAAATGCCATCTTCTTTGAACCAAGCAAGTTCCCTGTCCACAAGCTTAAAGTCAAAGTCCTAAAACCAAGGGTCAGTCCAGCCTGAGAAACCCAATGGTTAGCAAAATGCCGGGCCATTTAAATAGTTTTATAAAGTCCCACATGCCTCCAAAGCAGTCTGGGGATAATCTCTGACTAGACAAATTAAACCATAGAATACCCTTGTTTCAAAAATACCAGATCACAAATAATCTGACTGACTAGCCACCTATTTGGGACAAATCCCTAATCATTCCATCCTAAATGAATAAGAACTAAACTCAAATTCATTTTGTCAAGATGAAAAACCGTCCAACTTCTTCAATAACTGATGGAATCATATACCTCTAACACCACTCCAAATGACTTCTCACTTTTCTGGGACACCATTAAGATGAATCTTTACTCACTGAGCAGCCCAATACAAAAACAAATGTCCACAATGACAATCTTGCTTCTACCTGCAAAACAAAAAACACAAAGCAGCCAAATTCAGGAGCAAAGACCAATTCAATTAATATACTTTAAAACGGCATCAGAAACCCATCGCTCAGTCCATTTGATAAACCTCAGCTGATGAACCTGTTACGCCAAGTCTGATGCCCTACCGATTCTAAAAGAAGGACTGGAGAAATTATCAGCTTTAAACCATTGACACTCCAAGGCCCTTTAAACAAACAGGATGAATTACTCTGCTGCAAGTTACTTCCCATTAGCACCCTGATAGACCAATCATCCTTCTTACAATCACACAAGCCAGCCCACAGCATATCCCACCTGATCGGACATAACAACTCTTCCTTGCTCACTTGCAAAACCATCTGCTGCCCCATCCTTGTTTGATCTATCTTTGACCTGCTCAAACAAATTACTATCACTGACATTGTAACATAAATATCCCACCAGGATTGCAAACCTACCAGCTCACTAAAAGAAAAAGCTCCAGAATACACAAAAGCAGCTAATGTAGACCATAAAACACACTCACATTGAACAAAAACAACCAGCCGCCTACAAACTCAAACCACTTTCAATATAGCCCTACCTAGGAGAAATCTCTTACCCCCTCCCCAATCAAATTCTTTCCCATTTCCTCAAAATCCTAGCAACCAACCAATGTTTTGTGAAATTAACCAAACCTAACAACCTAACCATCACACTAAAGGTTGTTATATGCCCCTAACACTTCACACGGCCTCCTCTGCTCCCATCTGTACACTAAATAATGACAAACTAGCTTCACAGACTATCCACTGCTTGTCAATGAAAGACACTGATGAAAAGCCAGAAAGGAAGCAATAGTTGCAGTATATGACCTCCTTATAAACTTAGTTCACAATTGTGATACCAGCCAACATTCTATAAGCTGCCACTCTGCCGGACTTCACTTGGCATTACTACAGCTTGAAAAACTGCATTGAGAGCCATACAATGAAACCTGTCAAACTAAAAAAATAAGACAAACTATCAGAAAAAAATCAGTTTACCTGCCACATGCTCTGCTGAGAATAACAAATAAATTCTTAAAGATAAGAATATCACATTCCTGATCAACAATTGCACTAAAAGTGACTTCATTGACTTCTTAGTTCAGGCTTAGACCACTGCCTCATTATCAGAATGAAACATTACTTTCTTGTTCATAAACCAATGCTGCCATACTACCAAGGCTGCCCAAATAAGCATAATCTCCTGAAACACTAGATCCCTGTTCCACTCATCATGCCAACAATTCAGCCACTATAGGCAAAATAATGGCCCTCTAAAATAGGTACTGTCCACACACTAACAGTTGTAGTGTGTCTCAGACTGATGCTGGGAAAGCACGATTCCATTTCATTGGTTTACATGTTATATATTTTAGGGTTTGGAAGTAAATGGGTTAACTGGATAAAAGAAGTATATGAAGATTCATTTTGTATTACAGTAATTAATGGTATTTTTGTAAACCAAAGTTATATCTAGTGGGCCATCAGACAAAGATGCCCATTGAATACTATCTTGTTTGGATTCAGTATATTGGGTATAGTATCTCTTCTAAAACATGAATATATCTTGTTTTAATACTGGAAAATACCCATCTGTGCTATTGTATACAGATGATTTATTAATATATCTATATATATATATATATATATATATATATATATATATCTATATATATTAATATTAATATATCTATGCCCTATGCTGTTGACAGTCTAAAAAACCACCATCTATACTCCGTGGCATATCATCTACTCAGAGGCGATCTCTGCTTAACAAACAAGGCCATGTCAAACTCTAAGCTGCTGGACATGCTCCACTTAAAGAAGTCCCAATCCCACAGAGCCACATGGTCCAGGGATCTAAACCTTGTCATTACAATGAACAAAACATGCTGGAGAGATAGGTTCCTGACCCAGAAACTCCCCATACTCTGGAATAGACTGCCCATGTTAAGCAGAGCACCCCCTTGGCCCTCTTCAAAAGGAACCTTGGCAACTGGATGAGAGATAGGAAATTCACCCCAGGGATCACGTCAGTTGCCCTGCTGGGCAGGGGTCCAGGGAAGTAAATATTGTGGGAAGAAATATCCAGGGAATTGTTATGGCTAGGCTTTTATAGGCCTTAGAGCCAATAGCCTAGTATCAACCTATGAACCTATGACCCTATTATCAGAGAAAGTTCAATGAGATTGAAAGATACTTTTTTTGTTAGTTTAGGCAAAAGTGCTGGAACAGGCAATGTTGGAAAATGTAGGTCTTTTTTTCAATTGATGCATTTAATATATTATGAAGGGAGATTGGTGACATACATTGTATAAAACTATAATAGGAAAATTGCAAGAAAAAGATGCAAGACAAGTGCAATATATGGAAGACATTAACTGATATATGAAAAAAAGCTTGTTTATGCAAAACTTACATATTTATTTATAGCATTTATTTATTGAGGAAGTTGCAGTTACCAAAAGATTTGTAGACAAAACTAATGAGCAGTTTTCAGGAATTTGGGACTATAAGAAGGCAAACATTGAGCCCTATAGTCTGGATTTTTGTTTCCTTTGTGTTTGGAGTTGCAAGAATTAGAGGAATCAGACTAAATCCCATTAAAAGGGTAATTTTGCATCAGGATGCCACAGATGGCAGTTTGACTATTGCACATCATGTTTAAGGTAAATATAAATGTTTTTAGTTAAATAGTTAACGGTGGTACAACATTACTTTTTTTTAAGAAATAAACTGGGATTTTATTTATGGAAAATTATTAGAAAGAAGGGAAATGGATAACACACTACAGAAAGATGCCTGTGGAGACACAAATGTAAACTGTACTGCAGAAGATAAGACAACAGAAAATCAAATGGAAATGTGATGCGGAGTAAGCTGAAACTATGGAAAAAATGAAATATTACAACAGTTTTTGAAACAGGGCAGGACATTTTGGAAGTAAAGATATTATTACATGTTTCAACAATGGCTAAATCTTAGTATTAAAAATACTTTTGTAAAAATATTGAGGACAGATAGGTACATAGAGAATTAGCAGCTATTAAGTAATGTCTAAGAGGTTATGTTCCTTTGGAGAGTTAGAGTCAGCTGAGCATTTATTTTTGAATGCTGTCAAGTAATTATGTTTTGGGGTTGAACAGAGCAAGTAATGAATACAATTTATGCTAAGATTCAGCTCTTGTCTACATCTTTATCACAACTTGATATTAAAGAAAATGAAGCCTGTAAGAGAAAAGAAAACTGTTTTAGTAGTGCATATATATTCTGGAAGATTCGGAAATTGAGATGAGCTAATGAATCATATAATGTGATTGGACATTGAAAATAATTGTGCTGAAATAATTCTGCATATTATCAAGCTGCAATTTTCTTTTGAATTCAAATTGGTATTGAGAGGGAGAGAAGGTTGGATGATGTAGGGATAGTGAATCATGAAGTACAATGGATTAGCAAGGAGGAAGTAAGAATAGCTATGAAGAGAATGAAGAATGGAAAGGCTGTTGGCCCAGATGACATACCTGTGGAAGCATGGAGGTGTTTAGGTGAAATGGCAGTGGAGTTTTTAACCAGATTGTTTAATGAAATCTTGGAAAGTGAGAGGATGCCTGAGGAATGGAGAAAAAGTGTTTTGGTACCGATTTTTAAGAGTAAGGGTGATTTGCAGAGCTGTAAGTAACTACAGAGGGATTAAATTGATCAGTCACAACATGAAGTTATAGGAAAGAGTAGTGGAAGCTAGGTTAAGAAGGGACGTGATGATTAGTGAACAGCAGTATGGTTTCATGATGGGAAAGAGCACTACAGATGCGATGTTTGCTCTGAGAGTGTTGATGGAGAAGTACAGAGAATGTCAGAAGGAGTTGCATTGTGTTTTTGTAGACTTAGAGAAAGCATATGACAGGGTGCCTAGAGAGGAGTTGTGGTATTGTATGAGGACGTCAGGAGTGTCAGAGAAGTATGGAAGAGTGGTACAGGATATGTACGAGGGTAGTGTGACAGCGGTGAGGTCTGTGGTGGGAGTGGCGGATGTGTTTAAGGTGGAGGTAGGGTTACATCAAGGATCAGCTCTGAGCCCTTTCTTATTTGCAATGGTGATGGACAGGTTGACAGACGAGATCAGACAAGAGTCCGCATGGACTATGATGTTTGCAGATGACATTGTGATCTGTAGTGAGAGTAGGGAACAGTTGGAGGAGACCCGGGAGAGATGGAGGTATGCTCTAGAGAGAAGACGAATGAAGGTCAGCAGGACTAAGACAAAATATATGTGTGTGAATTAGAGGGAGGATAGAAGAATGGTGTGGATGCAAGGAGTAGAGGTGGTGAAGGTGGATGAGTTTAAATACTTGGGGTCACTAGTTCAAAGTAATGGTGAGTGTGGAAGAGAGGTGAAGAAGAGAGTACAGGCAGGAAGGAGTGGGTGTAGAAGAGTGTCAGGAGTGATTTGTGACAGACGAGTACCAGTAAGAGTGAAAGGGAAGGTCTACAAGATGGTAGTGAGACCAGCTATGTTATATGGGTTGGAGACAGTGGTATTGACAAAAAGGCAGGAGTTTGAGCTGGATGTGGCAGAGTTAAAGATGTTAAGATTTGCACTGGGTGTGACAAGGGTGGACAGGTGGACAGGATTAGGAATAAGTATATTAGAGGGTCAGCCCAGGTTGGAAGGTTTGGAGACAAAGCCAGAGAGGCAAGATTACATTGGTTTGGACATGTGCTGTGGAGGGATGCAGAGTATATTGGAAAAAAGATGCTAAGGATGAAACTACCATGTAACAGGAAAAGAGGAAGGCCTAAGATAAGGTTTATGGATGTGGTGAGAGAGGACATGCAGGTGGTTGGTGTGACACAGCAAGATGCAGAGGACAGGAAGAAATGGAAACAGGTGATCCGCTGTGGCGACCCCTAACGGGAACACCCGAAAGAAGATGATAATGATTTAAATTGGTATTAATGTGTTTTTTTATGCAATAAAGCTAATTAACCCCCCCCCATTTTTAATAAATGCCATGGGATCTTTTACATTCCCCTTGGTTAATATCACCTCAGGTAGGTGGGAACTATAATTTCATGTCTCATCCAATGAAGAGTTTGAAAGCATGCGTGTGTGTGTGTGTGTGTGTGTGTGTGTGTGTGTGTGTGTGTGTGTGTGTGTGTGTGTGTGTGTGTGTGTGTGTGTGTGTGTGTGTGTGTGTGTGTGTGTGTGTGTGTGTATGTGTGTGTGTGTGTGTGTATATATGTGTCTGTGTGTGTGTGTGTGTGTGTGTGTGTGTGTGTGTGTGTGTGTGTGTGTGTGTGTGTGTGTGGAGGGGGGGGCTTTGCTAATGAGAACTATGGGCGGCTAGAGAGAATACTACTCAAGTCAGACAGCACTATTATTGGCAGGGATGTGATTCAGAGGCATGCTAATGAGCTGATAATAAGATCTTTCAGACTATATTAATAAATACCTCTAAATCACATTTTCTCACTATCACTGTAATTGACTGCCCTGTAGTAGGCAATTATAGCAAGAGGTGTGCCTTTTTCTGAGTTCTGGGCATAGTTTCCAGATTGATAGGTTGAAGCCCCATGACAGATTTTCTGTTTTTTCTGAGGTTATTTCCTACCTTTTTAAAAATGTTTTTTTAGATGTTAACGTAGGGTTAATTTGCTGCATGTTAGATTTACAGTTTAGATAGCTGTTAGATATTTAGAGTAATTAGCTAGCTGAACTTGGTTTATTATGTTTTTTTATTTTGCATTTAATTGTTTTAGGTTTCATGTGAATGTGCATTTATGTGGACTTTTTTGTGTGAAGTGTTTTTGTTGGTCAAATTCATAGAACTTGTCTACAGTGATGTTTTGTGTATATACACATACTTGTGTATGCATCCACACACTCCCACACATGCCCTCACAACCATACCAATTGATTCTAAATATGTTAAGTCTTCAGGATTTACAAACAAAACCCAGATTTTGTAGGTTATAAACAAAAACTGTTATCAACTATGGATAGACAAAATAAAATAAAATAAAATTCATTATTACTTTTCATATGTTTTGCAAAGTTGGCCTTTTAAAATCATAGAAGTCTGCCACATTAGTTTCTGAAGATCATTCAGAGACTTTGTCAGTCAATATTAAAAATGCAATCAATTTTGAGTCCCTTCTTTCTTCAGATGCAAAAAAAAATATTAATTAATGAAAAGGCGTGAGTGATCACTTAAGGAGTTTGTCATGGTTTATGACAACAATTATTATTAAGTGTGACGGTACTTAGAAAATTATTGGTTTGTCCTAAACCTAGCAACAGTATGTAAAAGAAGCATGTGGGCCCCTCTGTAGTTTTTGTTACAACCAATCTAATGACAATATTACAGGCCTGGATGAAAAAAAAGACTTCTCTGTTCTTTCAACATGGATGTTTTAAGAGAAGCAGTCAGCTTACTATAGATATATCCTACAACCAAAGTTGTGAAGTCCTTTGACAAAATGGCATCACAGTGCTTTTGCCCCTAATATCTCTTGCTAGTATGTAGAGATGATACATGTATTTAGTAAATATTTAGTAAAGATGTGCCAAAATATGACTCTAACCAAACTTTCTGTTATTTCCATATTTTCTTTAATCTAGTAGTTAAACATTGGATTCCCCAGCTGACAACTACTGACATGTTTGTGAAAATAGACTTCGTTGATTGTTTAACAAACAGTGTTTAAAGACTGTGACTATTGGATGAAAAACGTATACACTAACCAGAGCCGCACAGCATCACATGGTAGATACTTGGGCATTTTCCTTAGGACACACAGTAACAACGTTATGAGCAGCAGCCCAGTGGTTAAGGTCAGTGCCATCTGCCATGAGCAGTAGGATGACTGCAAATAAATTACAGCCTAGTCTGCAGTGTCATTATAAGAAACAAATTGGGTGCATCAGTTTATTGAAAATACAGCTATGGCTTCTATTACTGCTTCACAACCTGTGGTCTGGTAACAGCATTTCCTAGCTTTGAAGCATTAGTAAAAGTGAACAGATTAATCTTTGTTGAATCAACTCACTCTACATGTTGAAAGGAATTAACAATATTCTTTATCCGTACAGATGGAATACTTCGTTTAAGCATAATTATTACAATGACACTAAATATATTTATTACTTTTACAATACAATAGAGCGTATTTCACTCTATAGTGCCTCTCATTATATAGGGGAATTTCACACCATAGTCTCTCATAATGATGAAATAAGATCAAGATTGTAAGGTCTGCCCTGATAAGAGGTCACTTGTCTAAGAGGACTAACCTAGTCAACAAAGGACAATTAAATAAATAAATAAATACATTTGCAATAGGTGTGTGTGTGTGTGTGTGTGTGTGTGTGTGTGTGTGTGTGTGTGTGTGTGTGCGTGTGTGTGCATGTGAGTGTGTGTGTATGCGTTTGTGCGTGTGCGCGTGTGCGCGTGTGCGTGAGTATGTGCGTGTGTGTGTGTGTGTGTGTGTGTGTGTGTGTGTGTGTGTGTGTGTGTGTGTGTGCGTGTGTGCGTGTGTGTAAAGAACTGTGGCCTAGAATGTGAAAATCCTCAGCTTAACAAAGCCAACAGGGATAATAAGCAAAGCTTCATCATGGCATATAGGTTGCAGCACAAACTGTCAAGTTTGGATTATAAGGTGGTGATGAAATACACAAGAAGGTAGAACATGAGCAGAAGTCAATTATCTGTGAGAGATGTGGAGAGACAGTAATGCAGCAACAAGTCATTTACTCTAGAATTACAAAAATATGTTGGAGCAAGGGAAAATAATGGCAGATGTAGTGTAAGAATGTAGAAAAGAAGGGTCGAGAAATGTGAGACTAATGTCCGTCTGATAGACTAATACAAACTAACGATGGAGAACTGGCAGAAAAGGAGCTACCAAACTGCAGCAATGTATTTATTTTTTTACTTGGTTCACTACAACCATTCTCTTTATTTCAAGACTTGACATAAGTAGAGTGAGTACCTGAAGTAGCTTTCTGACGTTTATATTACAGATGGATTTTCCTACAGTGCCCCACTGAACTCTTGTTTTTTTTTTATTCTCTTAATACTTACAAAGAAAGAAAGACAAAGTGCAAAGGAACCTGCATTAATGCAAACTAAGCATTTGTCAATGATGAATGCTCAGTTGCTTTGGGGACAGAAGGAGTAAGAATGCTAATTATTTATTTCATTTCTTAGTGAGATAAGCCATCTATGTACAAGTTTTTTATCATGGTTGTCCAGGGTCTGAATGGGTTTCCTGACAGGCTATAGAGTCACATCAGAAACTATTGTCCAGACATCAAACTGCACCATTCCTATCCAAGTTCTGCTTTGCCTGTAGCAGTTTGACTTTGATTTCCTGGATGGCTCTTTTGTCTCAGATATCAAACAGACTACACTATATAGGTCACTAGTTATGAAGATAACTAGAGACTTGGGAATATTGCCTTTAACAGTGCTGAGACCATCACCAATCAAGTAGCACTTAATATTGCACACAAAGTGTGCTGCAGAAATGAACTTTTTTAACATCAAAAACTGCAGTATTTTGTCTTTTGACAATTTCCACTTTACCTGTATAGGTTACTGATGTACAAAAGTGAAACAGTGACCAAATAATGAAGTACCTTAGAGTCTTTGCATATTATGTCCCTTTTTTGTTATCCATGCACCTGATATTATCAACAATCAACAAAGCATACCAATTTGTCCACAAGATTCCCAAGATAGTTAGGACACATGCCAGAGATGTAACTATCCTTTTCATATAAATGTCATATATGTTATGTATAAATGTTACCAGACCACTAATAAAATACAATACCCTGTTTTGTAACACACTCATACTAGAAAGCATAAAGTTTTCTACCAAAGATAATGGAAAAGCTTCAAGCCTTATCTTATAGTAAAAGGCTATAGCAACTCTTTCCACTGCACCTTAATGCAGTCTTAGTTCTTAGAAGAGAACTATGCCTGACATATAGCCTATTAAAAGATCACCTTCCATTGTAAATCATTTGCTTAGATTATCCCCCATTGGAATGAGCACAACGGGACATCTGGCTTTAAGCAAGAAATAATGCCTGATAGGGTGTGTTTTAATGTGTAATTAGGTCCATTAATTGCACATTAACACACACCCTGGAGGGCATTACTGAGCTTAGAGAATGGGCTCTCTGTATAATTGCTGTAGTTTACTTATTTATTTATATTTTTAATACTATATTATTTTTTAATATATTTTTTTATGTAAAATAGTTCCTTTACCTAATGTTTAAAAGTTGCTATAGTGTATGTAAATGGTGTTAGAGTAAGCATTTTACATCCAAAATATATTATTTCTAAAATATATCTAGATATTTGCATTATTTTTGTCACTTACTGCTAAAATAGTTTCTTGCCAGTCACTGGGGACTAAAGTCACTATCTAATGACATACATTTGACATTCGGACTTTATTTCCTTCAGAAAATTCATGCTAACACAAATCCCATTATTTAACTTACTTTTTAATTTTTTTCAGTATGACATTTAAAATCTGTTCCTATTTTTGAGCCTTTGTTCCCCATTTATTTCAGGCTTTATCCAGATTTTTTGAGCTAAAAGGTTGAGAGGTAAACAAACCTCTTATCTGCTGCTGCCAGTTTTCCATCATCTCACTATCTTTCCTTCTCTCACACAGAGACAACCCCATCCACACATTTGCACTTCAGAAAATGCATGCTAACACAGTCCTATTATTGAAGGAACTTTGTGATTTTTTTAAAAGGAATGTGTCCCTGTTTTGAGCCTTTGTTCCCCTTTTATTTTAGGTTTTATTCAGTTAACTTGATCTAAGAGGTAAGAGGTACATAAATCTCCCGAATGCTGCTTTTGCCAGAGCTGGATCACTCTTACTCTTCACTCTGTCGCTCTCACTCACATACACCTCACTTTCAAACATGGTAACATGCATTCACATACACAGGCAGAATGGAGAGATGATAAAATCAGCAAAACGACAGGGGTATTACTAGAACTGAATTCATCCTCAAGTCTTGGTGAGTACCTTCACAAGGTGGACGCTGTTTTTCACAAAATCTCACCAAGATGACACTGATATATAGATTGCATTTTATATAGCATATATCATAGACAGAAGTAAATTAAAAATGAAGAAGATAGCTGGGTGCACAAGTCCCAGGATAAAAAAGTGCCCAATCCTGGTAGGCACACTGGTACCAGGACTGGAAAAAAATGACAGTGTTGAATCCTTAAGACGTGCAAATATTTCTAGAATGGGACTAGGCCAGGCCCAGGGGGAGGATGGCCCCCCTGTTGTGGAAGGAAGAAGCATTCCACAAAAATCACAAAAACTGATAGGCCAAAAAACATCCATACAGATAATAGAGTGGATTATAGAGGATAAGAAAGAAATTATATATTGTTACTATTATGCAAGAACCCCATAATTTCCAGAAAAACATATATGAAAAGATTAAGAAAGAAATTAGAGGAAAGAAAAATACTTCCATAAGAAAAATGGTCAGAAGCTTCAAATAAAAATGTATGTTCGTTAATAGAACATATCCATGAAAAACACTATATAGACCAAGAAACCTTGTGCCATTTGGAAAAAGAAGCAACTGAGGAAGTGCAAAAATTTAAAGAACAAAATTTAGAGATGCTTGAAGAGTATAAAAAAGATACAGACATGGGGAAGAAAGAGAGTTCTGATGTGGTGCAATATTTATGCAAAGGAGAAAGCCAAATTAATCAACACAAAATAGGTACCCACAAAGATATTTGAAGAGAAGTATAGGCAGAGGCATCCAGATATGGAAAATTTCACAATATTTATTTTATTTTACTTTATTTTATTTTATTTATTTCACATTTGTTAACCGGGTTAGTCCAACTGAGTTTGAAAACAAACCCATTTTTGGTGGAGAGCCGAGGGCAAAAGCCCCAGCAATCATAAGTAAAGATAAAGTGACAACATACAAATATTAAATAACAATCACAATACAAAATAATTCTAAAAAAGGAAAGGATATTAGCTATTTGCATTGCACTGATAGCAATCAACCCATTTTCAGTGGAGACCCAAAGGAAAATAGCCCCAGTCAGCAACTTAAGCAAATATAAACATACAGGACACAAATTATTAAAAATAACAGTTCAACTATGAAATTAATTATAAAGAGAAAAACAAAAGAAAACGTTATGAACATTAAGGGTTGCACTGATAGCAGTAATCTAAAATCTACTACATATGAGAGCAAAAACAAAAAGATAATTGTTCAAAAGAAGGACAATGTATAGACATTGATAGGAAGTGGGGGGGAAAAAAGATAAATAGTGTGGAGAATGGAGGGGGAGAGAAAGGAGGGGGCTATAGTAGGGCTATAGTAGTAGAGCTGAGGGTTTATGAGGTTAGTTTATGCAGAAGTTACTAACAGAGAAAGAAAGTTAGGAGATGCAACAGGTTACACAGTAGGTCAGACTAAGACTATGTGTAGTCAAGACAACGGCATAATTTCAAGTTTAGTAGGTGGGATTTAAGCTCCTTGTTAAAACACGGAAAGGAAAGGTTGGATCTAATATGGAGAGGGATTTTGTTCCAATTTAGTGAGACAGAGTGTTTGTAAAGTAGTTTGCCAATATTCCTTTTGGGTTTATAAACTGAGAGAAGATGCTAATAAGCACTCCAGAGAGGCTGGGGGGGGGGGGGATTATGGACTAGCATGGGAGCTGAGAGCAGGGCAGGCAGAGGGGTTGATGAGTATGGAAAAGGTAGTGTGAAGTTGCAATTGTAGGAGAAGGTGCGGAAATTCCAGCTACTGAAGTTTGTTTAGTGAGAGGCAGCGATGTGAAGAGCATGGTTGGTTTAGAATAAATCTGGCAATTTTGTTGTATGTTTGTTCCAGTTTCTGCATTGAGGTAGTTTGGATATTGGTAAGGATGGGGGAAGTGTATAGAAGACTAGGTAAGAGAAATGCCTGCGCAAGAGTGCGTTTAGTGGCAGTAATGAGGAATTTTTTGTTCCTATAAAGTAGTCCACGTTTTTGGTGTTTTTTTTTATAGCCTGTTGTACGTGCAAGTCAAATGTTAATCGGTCATCAATTATTACCCCAAGGAGTGTTGTGTGTGAGGCAGGGGAGACAATGGTGCCATCTAGGGAGGAAAGAGAAAAACTGGAATTAAGGTGAGAGAGAGTCTGAGGTAGGAAAAGAAGGAGTTGAGTTTTCTTAGGATTAAGGATTAGTTGATTGTTTCTGAGCCATTTTTCAGATAAAGATAAAGAAATTCTGTGTTAGTGTGTGTAGTTCAGATGTAGTACTGGAGACAGGTAAGAGAGTAGAGTTATCTGCATATTGTAATACAGGTGAGAGACTGCAGGATGAATGTAGGTTGTTGGTAATGTTGAAAAGGAGCGGTCCAAGTATGGAGCCTTGGGGTACTTTTGTTTGAACAGCAAGGAAGGGTGAAAAGGCCTGCTGCCATCTAACAGCTTGTTTTCTGCCAGTAAGGTAGGATTGGAACGAGCCAAGAGTAGGAGAGAGGTTTAGGTCTGAGAGTTTGTTAAGAAGGATGGGATGAGACACAGTGCTGAAGGCTTTAGAGAGATCAAGGAATAGACAGGAGATGAGCTTGTTGTCCCTAGCTTCTGCAACTTTTTGAGTAAAGGATAGTAAGGCAGTTGAGGTATTGTGTTTAGGGTGGAGGCCATATTTCGAGGGGGTGAGGAGATTTTCATGAATGAGATAGGACAGTAGTTGAGTATGTATACATTTTTCAAGGATCTTAGAGAGCAGTGAGAGAATAGTGACTGGTCTATAGTTAGAGGGTTCAACAGAGTTGCCACCTTTGTGCAGAGGAGTGGTATAGACGGATTTCCATATTTTCAGTGTGGTAGATTCCTGAATGGAGTTGTTGATTAAGATAGATACAGGGTATGCAATAGAGTCATCAGCAATTTTCAGAAATCGAGGGGGGAGTTTATCAGTGGAGGGAGAGCATGGTTTTAGTTTAAGAAGCAGGGATTTGATATATTTAGTAAAAACAGGTCACAAGGTAAAATGCTGAGAGACAGAGGAGCATAGAGGTTAAGAGGAAGGTGAGGGTGACACAGAAGAGTTGGTATGAGCAAAGTTTACCAGAGGGTAGGAGTTTAGAGATGCTGTCTATGAAGTATTTGTTGAGGAAGTCTGCAGTTTCAGAGGGAGAGTGATAGGGAAAGGGTTAGGGATGGGAGGAGAACCAGTGTTGAGGAGGGAGTTGATAATACTCCATAATTTTGGGGAGTCATTTGGGTGAGAGCTTTGAAATTTAGTGAAATATTTGTGTTTATCCAAAATAATAAATTTTTTTACACAATTTCTGAGTTGCTTCTAACTTTGGAGAAAGGTGAGAGTTTTAGTGGATTGCCATTTTTTCATAGAGCATCTCTTTCATGCATCAAAGCATGAGTAGCTTTGGAGACTCAGGGTGCAAATTTAAATTTGATTCTGATTTTGTGAATTGGGGCAAGAGAGCTTAGGACAGCAAAGAAAATGTAGTTGAATTTCGTAACAGCATTATTGAGTGGGAGAGTTTTTTAGGAAAGACCAGTTGATGACAGAGAGTCTATAATAAAAGGTTTCAGGGGAAAAGTACAATCTTTGTAGAGATGGGGCTTAGAGAGATGAGGAGAGTGCTTTAAGATAGAGATGGGAGAATGGTCACTAATAGAGTCAGGGAAGGTAGAAGGGTTACAGTAGTTGTTAGGAGAGTTAAAAAATAAGATCACAAAAAGGTAATGTAGAACAGAAGATAAGTCAAGTAGAAGTTAAAAAAGTAGAAGCTGAAGTTATGCAATATTTGTGAAGTGAAGGACTCAGTATATAAAGTCTAGCACAGGTCATATCGCAGCATGATGAAACAACTAGTCCTCAAAGTAAGGCATAACAAGAGGAACAGGAGACATCTGAAAAAGAAATATGGATATGGGAAAGAAAAAAGAGACTTAATATGGTACAATATTTATGGAAAGGAGAAAGCAAAACTAATGAATGCAAAAAGAGCAGCACCGAAGATACTTGAAGAGAAATAGAGGCAAAGACATCCAGATATGGACAATTTTCCAATAAAAAATAAGAAAACAAATAGGAAAAGTAGAAAAGAGGATTAGTAATGGAGAAGTTAAAGACATAGAAACTGTGGTTATGGATTACCTGCAAAGTGAAAGATTTAGTGTAGAAAATGTAACTCAGATAACAACAGGATAGATCAATGGACATCAAAATTATGTAGAAACCAGTGTTGCAGGAAGCATCTGATCAGTCAACATATGAAGATACTTTGTAGCTTCCTTTAGGAAACAGTACAAAGGTTCAGCTGGAGCTATACAGCAAGGGGTAGAACAGGAAACTGTGGCAACTCTGACACAGTCAGTGCCATGGAGTGTTAGGCCAATGAGTTCTCATATGAAAAAGTAATGGATGACACAGGGTGAAACTGAAGAGAACATGGCACAGGGTGATGCTCTGGAACTTTCTATAGAATGCCCATGAGAAATGGTAAATAAAGAATGTGCCCTCAGTTTAGAAGAAAATGATATAAGAGAAGAGTTAATTGATTTAATAGAGCTGGGTAGACATGTTAAGATCAATGAAATAAATAGCCTACAGAAGGTCAATAAAACCCCAAAAGTTAGAAGTTTGATAAAACAAATTAACATAGCAATTAGGACTGTCCATAGACATTTTTGCAATATAACAGAAGTAAATACCATACATTACTGAGCAGCCAAATTAATAAGAGATAAAGTCCTACCACAAGAACACAGGGTAGTAAGGGAAAGGATGGGGTGAAATCAAATGCCATCATGGAAGTATCAAATAGAAAAAGCTATAAGGCAATTAAGAGAAATGCTGTCACTGTTAGAAGAGTATAGAACAGGGAGCAGATTAACAAAAATACTCAAAAAGATAGACATGATAAAAACAATGTGCAGTATTAGAACAGATCATGATCTATCATGCACTATTGCAAATAAAAAAAGTAAAAATCTCAGCACAGGCAGAAAAACTTAGAAGATGCACAGATAAATGTAAAGAAATTTAAGTACAAAATAAGCAATTTATTGATGACCCAAAAAAGTTTTATGGAGAATTGGGAAACAAGGTAAAAGGAATTAAAAGACCATCAAAAAAAAAGAAAAAATAGATACATTTTGGAGAAGTATTTACGAAGATCCTTTGGGACATAACAAAGATGTTAAATGGATAGAAGAAGTAAAAGAAATAAGTTTAAAGGTACAGAATATGAAATGGGGTGAAGTAATAGCCAGAGAGATTGAAACAAAGTTAAGAAAAACATCTAACTGGAAAATCCCAGGGCCAGATGCAGTTCCTAACTTCTGGCTAAAAGTATTAACATCTTTGTACGAAGATTTAGCCATGAGTAAGAACTATTTATATTTGTAACTCAACAGACACCAACCTGACTAACAACAGGAAAAACAATGATCTTACTTAAGAGTGAAACTGCAAGCTATCCTAAAAATTATAGGCCAATAACTTGCCTTCCGATGACTAGAAACTATACATGGGAATTGATGCCGATAGAGTTTATAGTCATTTAGAAGAAAACTCAATTATAGTAATAGAGCAAAAGGGTAATAAAAGAATGTGATATGGAACAAATGATCATTTCTTGTAAATAAAGTCATAGTGGAGAACTGTAAAAAGGGGAAGAATTGAAGTATGGCATGGATAGACTACAAAAAAGCATTTGACAGTATCCCACATAAATGGATAAAAGAGTGCTTAAAATGTAAAAGATACACCCTACACTGATAAACTGCATCACAGTGACCATGAAACAGTGGCAAACTACTTTGCCGTTAAGCCATGATAAAGGCTAAATTATTATTCCAGGGATAAAAATTGAAAGGGGGATATTCCCGTGTGACTCTCTGTCACCGCTGCTCTTTTGCCTTGCCTTTAATCCATTAAGCTGTCTGCTTAACAGATTAGGTCTTGGCTATAATGCGGCTCCCAGAAAGCAACAAAGTGTAACGACTTCTCATCTTCTCTTTGTCAATGATTTAAAACTGTATAGCTCATCAGATGAGGAACTGAAAGCACAACTGCAAGTTGTCAAAACTTTTTCAGATGATATAATTATGTCATTTGGTCTTGATAAATGTGTAAAAGCAACCTTTAAAGCAGGAAAACTGCAGCACCAAAAAAAACATCGGTTTGGGGCAAGAATGTGATATAAAAAAAAAACTTGATCAAGGAGTGTATAAGTATTTGGGAACTGATGAAGAATCAACAATAAAACATGAACAAATGGAAATAAAACTCAGTAGGGAATACTTTAGAAAACTGAAATTAATCCTGAAAATAGTGTAGACATCTTGGAACAAAGTTCAAGCTATAAACCAATTTGATCTTCCTGTCCTAAGCTGCAGTTTTGGAGTGCTTGGCTGACCCCAAGAGGTGTTGGATAGATTAGGCAGGAAAACAAGAAGGATGCTTCATGCTCAACAAATAATTTATAAAAATCAGTGCATACCAAGATTATATATTCCCTGTTCTGAAGGTGGTATTGCTGGCCGCCTTGAAATTGATTACATGCATAGATCTGCAATCGTGGGACTGGATACATATCTGAAGATCTCACAAGACCTAAACATAGTGAAAGTTTTGAATCATGAGAAGAATAAATCTCAGATGACTTCCCTTCTTAGTCTAGCAGAAGCATATCAACATCAAGTGGGAATGGAAATCAAACCTGGGGTAGATAAAAATCAGACAGGAACTGAATGTGCCAAAAACAAAAGAAAGAATATAAGGTGAAGGACTAGATGAGAAGGCAGGAAATGTGGAAAATGCATAAATATAGTTGCAAGTGTAAAAATCTTCTGTAAGACCCTCATGTTGATCAGGATCGAATGCAGGAATGGTTAAGGAGGCCAAAAAATGAAAGGTTAATATTGGTGGCTCAGGATAGTGGAATAGGTACACAATGGTTTCCAAAGTCCATTGAACATGGAGAAATCGGCAAATGTAGGTTTTGTAAAACAGAATTGGAAACAGTTGCATACCTTTTTGCTGGTTGTGACATACTAATGGCAGAAGGACTGTATACTAAAAGGCATAATAATGTGGCAAGACTGCTGCACTGGGGATTGTGTCAACATTATAATACTGACATAGATGAAAAACACTGGAAACATGAGCCACAAAGCATCACAGAAAAATAATGAAGTCCACGTCATATGGGATCACCCATTGCCAACAGTTCAAAAGATAGATGCGAGAAAACCAGATATAGTGGTCCAAGAAAAGAAGACAAAAGTAGCATTGATTTCTGAAATCACCACACCAAGTGACTACAGTGTTTTGCGTACAGAGGGACAGAAAGCCATAAAATATCAGGATTTGAAGGCAGAAATGAGGGCAATGTGGAAGAAAGATACCTAGATAGTCCCAATAGTAGTAGGAGCAACTGGTCTTATAAAAAAGAATCTACAGTCATATTTAGATATGGTACAGATACATGTAACTCCATATGAATTGCAGAAGGAGTCATAACTGGGCACATTGAGGGTGCTGCGAAGAATACTTCTTGCTGACATCAAAGATGGAAACAATACTAATTTCATGAACTTTAACTTTAATTACACTTTGACTTAGGAATGGGGTCCATTCCCATCATGGTATTAGAAACCCAAAAGATTTGGAGAAATTAAAAAGCAGAAGCAAACACACACACAGAAACATACACACACACACACACACACACACACACACACACACACACACACACACACACACACACACACATGCACTTGTTTCTGTTATATTTAATTTTACAGTCACTAAACAGCAAAAGCGCTGCTTAGCAAGTGTAAAATACATCTCAATCGATCTCGCTTTCACTCATATGCACACATACATTTACACACACAGGCATAAACACACACACTTTTGCTTTCTCGTTTTATTTTTTATTTTTAATATATTTTACACTCGCTAAACAGCAGAAGAGCTATTTAGTGAATGTAAAATAATGGCAACCATTAGGTTTTTCAGTCTGAACTCCACAGCGGCTTGATATGCTGCCATGAATTGTCGGACTAGTTTTTAGCGGGCATTACTTGTACATTAATACCCTGCAGAGTGCTGATGTACAGTTTGCAAATTCTTTAATAAAATTTAACACCAGCTTTACCAGGAAATGTGGCATATTCATTTCTGAAAGACTCCTACATCTGCAGAATAAACTGATCCTGCTCGCATTGAAATCCATCCCAACAATCCATAGCCTCAAGAAGGATATGGATGATGCCATAGACATGCAGAAGTCACATCACAGTATCTAGAGCATCAAGCTCCTTCATGGCCAGTAGGCCTTGAGCTTGTTCACTAAATCTATGAACCTATAGATCTATAAGCTAGGTCTGGTTATGGGGCCTTTTCCATATACAGACTATGCATAAAATAATTATCTGGGTAACAGTTTTCTCTGATCTTGAAGTGTAAAAACAAAATGAAAACTCCAGCAAAGCTAGAACTTCCACTGAATGACCTCCCAAACCTCTTGTATCAGAGGCACATGGGATATATGCAAATGATCCTTATGAATATCAAGTGTTTCAGCTAATTGGCAATTCCAAATGCACATGACTTGTTTCATCATTTTAATGGACAATTTGAGACCAATAAAGCCAAACCCCACTTAGCTGTAGATACATATTTCAGCCTTGTTATGACCTCATCAACACAGCACAAGAAGAGTGCTTGGCTAAACATTAGAAATGCAGGGCTGTTATAAAAAGCTGATGTCCATTATCATTAGGGTCACTGCAAAAATATCCCAAATAACAAACTAAAACAATAAGTGAGAAGGTCACTGAAAAACCAATCAGTAAAAACAAAATGAAAACTCCAGCAAAACTAGAACTTCCATTGAGTGATGTTCATAAGAATCATTTGCATATATCCCATGTGCCTCTGATACAAGAGGTTTGGGAGGTCACTTAGTAGAAGTTCTAGCTTTGCTGGAGTTTTCATTTTGTTTTTACTGACTGTTTTTCAGTGACCTTCTCACTCATTGTTTTAGTCTGATCTTGAAGTGTATGATTATCATGTATACTTTATCACCTCGTGTATTTCATGTTTAATGTAAATGTTTATGAAAGTAAGATATAGCTTGATGTTTATGAAGCAGAAAATAATATTTTTTACAGGGTTGCTTGCATGGTGTATGCACTGCTCATAATTCTCTCTCTCCTATTCTTTCTGTCTTGCTGCCTCATTTAATCACTCAGTCTTACAATCTCTGCTACATTCCATTTTGCTGCACACTTTTTCCAGTATAAATCAGCACCTAGCTTACACACATACTTATTTTTTTAATGTTTTTAATTGGATAAGGCATCTTCATACAAGGTGTTTCTTTTCCTTGTTGATTACATGACTTATTCCATGTCATAAACAGAAGTTGAGTGACTGAAGGCAATTAAAAAGAAGATGCCCATTATCAGCTCATAGCCACTCTATGTTAGACTGCCAAGCTATATGCTTTGACATTTCTTTTTAATAAGCTACAGACTCTAATAAGCCAGTAGCCTGCTTCTTAAAACTTGCTTCAGGTCTGTTTTATGTTATGCTGCATTGATTTTTTTTCTAGCTTTGGACATAAGATCATCCCTTCTCTACCAGTAAACTATGGTCACTGCAAATTCCATTTTCATAAACATGCTGTTGCCTTAGACTTGGTTTCTTCCTTTCACATAAGCAAAATTTCTATGAAATTTGCCCCACCCGCTGTTTGCTTCCCAAAGATGTTAACACAAAAAAATAAAACGTCTGAGGAAGTAGATGGTCCATGACAGCATTGCTGAAAGGAAATGGTGTGATATACTGGTACTTCAAAAACATTGGCATTTTATGCCTGTCATTTGAGCAACTGGCTTATAAATTACAGGCTTGGAAAATTATGTTTAATATATGAAGTTCATTTTTAAATTACTTCCTTGGAGAAATTGTGTTTTTTTTTTCCTTAAGAATTTACATTACTTCTGAGTCTTTAGTAAACTTGCTGATTAGCCTATCCCAATTGGTTTGTACATTATTAGTAATGGCTATTTTTCAAACTTCAGTGTTGCTTGGAGGAAGTGAAGTTCCGTAGAATCCCTGTGCCGAACTCTGGTTTTATTGTGATGATGCTGATGGATTTCAACATAAATTATATTTATGTAGCTCTAAAACTGATTGTTACAATTATGTGAAAAAACTAAACATCTTTGCAAAATGCAAATTATGCATGATACCAGTGGAATATTAACTGTAGTTTATGCCCTGGACCATTTTCTATCAATAGGTTGCACTTTTTTCAGGATAACAAGATAAATAACTTGACATGTGTATTCCTGAAGATAGATAAATAGATAGATATACTGATCAATCTAGTTATATCTATATCTGTGACTATATCTATATTTATATCTATATTTATACGATTATCTAAAGATTGTGATGAGTGGTCGACATGTTAAATGACTGACTCTAGCAGGACAGACCAAACACATTGACCACTCATTTTATCAACAAAGTAATTACAAACACCAACTACTCTGACAAGAAAACACATTTTTTTCAGTTGCCCATAGCCCTACCAAGCATTCAGCTCAATAATGTCTGAACAGTAATAGTGTCATGAGAAGTTTTTTTTTTTTTAACATAATATAAACAGGACTAGGGCCATGGGCAGGGTTAGGGTTAGTATGTATTCCTAAGGAGGGCAGGAGAGCTTCACCCCCTTGCTCCACCTTAGCGATGTGAGCTAACCCTAACCCTAGCCCTGAAGCTAACCCTAACTCTGCATTTGATATCACGCAAGCTTTTGCCTTGGTGATACTTCTTCAGTTCCTTGACATACTCTTAGCATGTGAGGGTCGGTATATTTACCTGCCACTGTCACCTCAGGACTGAGCCAGAACCATGAGCGCATTCAACAGGATGACATATTTTCCAGAGATGCTTAGTGTGACAGATTTCACTCATGTTCCCATTAAGTCCCCATCTGGAGCATGGGGGGCTGGTACAAGAACAGGAAGGGCTAGCATTCTATCAACTACCAGGTAGTGTGTGATGCATTAGGGTGCATCACCAACATCTCTGCCCAGCATCCTGGCAGTGCATACGTTTCTCATATTTGGCAGACTAGCTCACTTTACTGCCTTTTCCTGATGGTAGGATACTCCATGGTTAGCTTGTTGGCAAGTGCATAGTTTTTCAGTTATATTTATTTCTATAGGTATAATTTGGTAAATGTTTTCCTTATTAGTAAAGTCCTTGTTATATCTGCCTCCATGTTTTTCTTTTGCAAGTAATGCAACTACCTAATTGAACACTAGCTAATGACACCAGTCCCTTACTGTAGGGGAAGTACCTGAGAAACACTTCAACAGTGCCATGTACTAAACACAGATTGTCATCAAGTGAGTGAGTTCTTGGCCTGCTGTAAGCCCATTTCCATCACTGGGTGAGTTGAGGAGTGCCCTTCTGTATGATTCTGTTTCTGCTTGCAGGATATTTAGTCTGTGCATTCTGCACAGCACGATTATACACCAGCCAGGCAATCATCTCTCCCATGATGACAGTGCAGCTCCCACTACTGTTCCTTCAACCAGAAATGGTAATGATGATGGCCAGCAAAAGGCAGTATCGTAGGACCCCATTCAGTAAACTCATGGTACATGGCTGTGCAGGCAAAGAGGAGGTATATAGGAAAACTCTATGGGCCATGACATAAAGGTAGTGGTACCCTTACTTTAATATTACATAAATTAAACCTGATGCACACAGTGTTATCCATGGGCAATGCTGAGTACCTCATGGCCTACTGTCACTGTACATCAGGCAGTCTCTCTCTGTGTAAATACATTTTCTGTTTTAGGTCGATTGTTATGTCTGTCTTGTTTGTCCTACCTCCGCTCCAATGCCTAAATGACAATTGATGCCTATATGGTTATTGGTAAAGCACTTAAGGACAAGAGTAATGACTTGAAGTGTGGAGTTATTCAGAAGAACTGTAATTTTACACCTTACATGGATCATGATTGTTTGTTCCCTGTCAGTATGTTCGCCTGCATCACAAGTAATGATATAATGAATGTATATTTTTGAATGTGCTGCACAAATTACCATATATATTGTTAGTCATTATTATATGGTGTTCCCTCAGGAGATATTGCACATCAGACTACGTAACACTTTCATAAACACATACATTTCTGTATATCATCAGAACTATTAAGTAATTGCAATTTATGCAATGCTGAGGGTGAAATGCTAGTTTCACTTTCTGGAGTTATGATCCTAGTTGTACATCCTTGCATTTATTACTCAGGTAATAATAGTATTTGAAGTAATATTTATCAGAACTGAAAGATCCCCTCCCTCAAAAAAGAACAAAAAAAACAGTACTGCATTTTTCACAGTGTGCATGGTGACATCAGAGTTTTACATGTTATAAATAGCTCTGTGTTTTGATACTTGCCTTTGTCTTACATATGTTGTTTTCAATGCAATTATATATTTAGTAGGAGATTGTCCTAGACATTCTGAGCAAGTGTTGGCATGAGAGCCTAATGCTGAGTTACTGTGATGCTGTGATCTGCTAGATGTAGGGGAACTTCTATACACTGATCTGACAGTGCTGTGGGGCATAGACTTTGAATGTGAAGTTGTGCTGTGTGTTGTGGAAGTCTGATGAGACCTGCATGCCTTCTTTTGTTATGTCACCTGTAGTCATTCTAACACTAACTTGAAAATCATGTGGTTTTCGGCCTACACAGCCCCCATGTGTACTGACACTCTCTGTCCATGTTCAGATGTACTTTTTATTTGAGTCTGCTAAGTCTTTATCAGTGTGCACATGGAGATGGACATGGATCCTGTGTGTGTCACCATATTGCTCATGAGGATGATCATCACATTGATCCTGGCCTTCACCATTCCTGTGCACTGATGAATTATTCATGTAGACCTTGACGTACTTCTTTACCTGACTCTCTGTGCCTGTGGCAAGAGCCTGAACAATGTCATAGCAAATCTGCTACTGGACAGCCAAGGCCTCATGTATCTCTAGACATATGTCTTCTATTGGCATACCTTTGCACAGATGTCAAAGTGGGTACTGCTAACTCTGAAATGGTAGTATCTTTTGAATGTGCTTTTTTGGTTGGCAAGACACTCATTTTGAGCAATGTGGTGTCCACTCCTTTCACTTTGTAATGGTATATTACCATCGAATTGATTGTGCAAGTCTATGTCACCTTTAATTGAAGTATGCACCTGCTGTGGGGTGAATGGCTCTGCCAATACACTTTATGACTGTGTGACACTGCACTCAAGCTGTGTCATTAGTATGAGACTTATGGCATTATTGGTGACAGCCATTGAGGTGTCAACTTGAGTTTGTTGTGTCATTGCAGTGGATCTCTGGTTGTGGTCATTAGCCTGTGAAAAAATAATTGGTATCATGTTTATACCTTACCAACTAAAAATTATTTATTTACAAACAGATGATGCAGGCACTCACCATGCAAACATAATGACCTTTCTTGCATGCATGATTTAGATTGGGCACCTAGCAAAAAAAAAAAAAAACACGCAATGTGTTATACTCCTACAGTTATCTTTGGCAGTAAATGTCAACACAAAACTATTGCTACAACCTAAGCACTAAACTTGTGTGCCACACTGTGAATTATGCAGTGGTCTGAAAATGCTAGTTCCACACCTTCTCTGCTGATTCCTGTGGCATTGTAGTCTACATCATACTCATTTTCACCTTACATATAAAAGGTACTCCTCATCTGGTGTTAATGGTTGGATTGTGGAAGGGGCTCCACCCATGCTGTGGCCAATTGCATTCTGCCTACCTTTATTTTTTGCAGGTCCTACTAGCTCATTTGCTCTTTTTCTACACTGTCCCAATGTGCAGCTCCTTCCCCCAACAGCATTGATATCAGTCACTGCTTGATCCCTGCCTTAGCTTTCTCTGCCTACCTTTGTGTCATCATTCCCAAATAGACATTTCCCATATTTCCTGAGAACATTCATTAGAATGTGTTTTTGTTAGGTGTCAAGTTGTCTCTTCAGTGTCTTGATCCATAGTGTTGTAGCAAGTTGTAGCTGGAAATCATTATCATATGGCCACAGTTAAACCTGATTTACTCTGGACATCCACACAGAGACAGTTTAGTGGTAGATAATGCAAATGTGTATTGTGTGTTATTTTAATTATCTGCAGTGATTATTTTTAACAAGTTATTTTATATATATATATATATATATATATATATATATATATATGTGTGTGTGTGTGTGTGTGTGTGTGTGTGTGTGTGTGTGTGTGTGTGTGTGTGTGTGTGTTTTATGTAAGCGTGATAATTCATTTAGCGGTGCTGCTCTTCTTTCCTGTAACCTTTAATAAATGCCATAAATTATGACAATGACTCAGCTGCTAAAAAATGTCACCTTACACTTTAACACTCCACTGATTCTTAATACTGTTAAAAAGCCGTATTTGACATGCCTAACCAGTACAAATGATAGCTGTCGTCAGTGAATTGTACTACTTTAGAATTGCTGATTTTTCTGAAGTATTAACTCTTTCCCTATTATTTTTTATTTGTACATGCTTTTCTAGGCCGTCAATGACAAACACAGCTCAGCACAAGTTAAAATGG
The DNA here is from genome assembly GCF_019279795.1 of Protopterus annectens. NCBI lineage: Eukaryota > Metazoa > Chordata > Ceratodontiformes > Protopteridae > Protopterus > Protopterus annectens. The sequence continues at coordinate 1,465,628,138 of NC_056725.1, forward strand.
CAGACAACAGCTTACTTCTGTAAATTCAGGTTGATTTACGAATTTCCTATGCAAATGAAGCCCAGACAAACTGAACTCTGTGAATCATACCATTGCATGAGTTTGTAAGAGGTACAATAAAGTGACCTCAGCTTGCTGTGGGAATGCTGCACTGAAGGGCTTGGAACACAGGATTGCATTTCAGTATGAAAGAGATCTTAAGGTTAAGCATAGTAAAGCATTTCATAAGTTTTCAACATGTATTCAGTTCAACATTAGCCAGTAGAAACAGACTCCATCTCACTATTAGTGTAACCCTATGACCCCTAGAAGACCTTACAAAAATATCAATGATTTTCTTAAAATTGGATCACAGCAATATTTAAAAGTGTAGAAATGAAGTGATTTATCAACCAGAAATGACTGCATTGCAGCAACGCATGTTGCATTTCCAGTGCTGTCATAAATGCATTCATTAACCAAGGAAAAAAGGAAATACTAATACACTTTTGAATTCATTCATATACTGTAAAAAAACCCACATCTGCAGACATCACACTGTCCCACTAACTAAGCTGGACAAGGAGAAGGTTATAGTTAGCTGCCTGTCGGGTGCCAGGATCCACCACATAACACAAGCCCTCAGGTCACTCCAGAACAAGTACAAATATGACTCTGTCATTGCCCATGTTGGTGTGAATGACCTCAGATGTACCTCCCTGGACTACATGAAAAGAGACATGGAAGAGCTCTCTGATCATGTAGCCCAAGCCAGTATGACGCTGACTCTGAGTAGCATCCTGCCCTCACCAAGAATGATGCCACAGTATAAAGAAAAAATTATCAATTTCAACAATTGGCTAAGTTTCTGGTTTCATTCAAAGGGGAGCCAGTATCTGTCTGCCTGGGATGACATGCTTGACAAGCCACGTTGCTTCACAAGAGATGGCTTGCACCTGTCACCTTAGGCTTTTGAATACTGGCCAAGGCTCTTTCCGCCCCCATAGTGCCTTTTTTAGGCAAGGCTCAAAAGACAAACCCACAACTGTAAATAGCACAAGTAACCAAAAACTGAGGGTAATGCTATTCAATGCCAGAAGTCTAAACCTCAAAATGCACACACTTGAGGCACTCCTCAGTATGGAGAACACCAACATCTGTGCAGTAGCAGAAACCTGATTTAAGGCTCCTGAGGGCACCCCAGCACTCCTAGGCTATAACTCATACCATAATTTTTGGCCACAGAACCAGGACTGAAACACTCCAGGTTAGTGGCGCAGCACAATGCATCAAAGATCATCCATGTTCAAGTAACAAAAAACTGCAATCCAAATTGTAGCTTGCTACAGATCACCCACCATGACACAGGACCCCCATTCCACATTTCTGGAGACACTGAGAAATATGAAGGTCTTACCAAACACCCTAATACTGGGTGATTTCAATTACTCAAACATAAACTGGGAGAACTACTCAAGTACTAACTCCCTTGCCCAATGCTTCCTAGAATTTATAAACTCAAATGCTCTGGATCAACTGGACAACACCCCCACCAGAGGGAACAACAGATTGGACCTGGTCATCACCAACATGGGCGACCGGTGTTCCACACCTGAGGTCAACCCCTCGCTGGTTAGATCAGACCATAGATTAATCACTCTGGATATCCACATTCTGCCCCCACCCCCAATCAAGGAAACCACCATGAAAAACTTTTCAAAAGCAAACTTCACTTTAATTAAGACCGAGGTGGAAAGGTTCACAGCCCCCATGATGCTAAAGGACAATGCTGTCCAAGCTGCTGAAACTTTTACAAAGGCACTCTATGGGCATCTGCAGGAATGCATGGATCGTGCTTATCCCAAGTAAAACCAAGACGCACTCCTCCAAGAAAAGGAAACCAGTCTGGTGGACCCCTGCCATAAACAAGCTATACAACAGAAGGAGGAAACTAGTACAGAAAAGAGTAAAATCCCAAGAAGGAAAGACATCCTTGATCAGTATCAGCAAGAAACTATGATCCCTCATTAAATCATCCAAGGCTAGTTTCGAAAGAAAAATTGTCAATGACTCCAAAGATAACCACAAAACGTTCTTTAGCTACGTCAAGAACCTAAGTGGAAACTCAGATCTGCTCTGAGTTAGTGCAGAATGGCACAAAATACACTGAACCGACTGATATTGCCAACATTCTGGCAGACAGGTTTAGTGCAAACTTTACCCCCTCTCACCCTCTAAAGGGCCCATAACCATACCAGAAGAATATAGGGGCCCATCAATCACTGACACACAGGTTAAAACAGCCCTACCCAAAGCCAAAAAACAGCTTCAATGGGACCGGACGGTGTCCCAGGCTGTGTCTTTCAAGAGCTCCAAAATGAACTAACCCCCTCACCTAAGCACGCTGTTCAAACTCAGCCTCTCTACAGGCTACGTACCCACAGAGTGGCACACAGCAATGGTTATCCTGCTCCACAAAAGTGGAGCCACAACGGACCCCAGGAATAATCGCCCTATAAGCCAGACTTGCCTGGCCTGCAAGGCTATGGAGGGCATTATCATGGAACTCATTAACAAAGACAATGGAAACCTCCAAACCTTGGACCCTACCCAGTTTGGCTTTGTTAAGGGCAGATCATGCCTCATAAACCTGGTGGACTTCTTTGAGACAGTTACCAAGGCATTAGACAAGGGAAAGGAGGTCCACACAGCCTACCTAGACCTCACAAAGGCTTTTGACACCATTCCCTATTCTAGTATTATAGACAAGCTCACCAGCTTGAACATAAACCCCTGCATCATGAGATGGGTTGCCAACTGGCTCATGGATAGAATCCACATGGTGAGAGTTTCAGACTCTATGTCCGACTCTAAACCGTTTACAAGTGGCATCCCCCAGGGTTCAATCCTAGGACCCCTCCTGTTTGGTATATACTTCTCCGAGGTACAGGCAAGCATAGGAGGACTATGGCTGACCAAGTTCACAGACATCTGCAAACTAGGGGCCATAATTGATTCTCTGGCTGATACAGACACCCTCCAGAAGGGTCCCACTGAGATGGATACCTGGTGTCAAAATCATGGCCTCAAGCTAAATGCCAAAAAGTGCATAGTCATCCCCTTTGGAAAAAAATAAAGTACCCATGAACTACCATATACGTGGTAGTCCCCTAAATACAGAAAATGTAATAAGGGATCTAGGGACACAAGTAGATAGTAATCTCTCCTTTGATAATCATATTGCCAAGGTGGTTAGGAAATACTTCTATGTGGCCCACCTAATCACAAAAGGGTTCACATCTAGAACAAAAGAGGTTATTGTGTCTCTCTACTCATCACTCATTAGACCCATCATAGAATACAATGCCCCATTTGGGATGTACCTTACAAGACACCTGCAACAGCTGGAAAGACCACAAAAGTACCTCACCAAGAGAATTACTGGCCTCAAACAGATGCCCTATGCAGCCCGACTCAAGAAACTCCAGCTGTACTAAGTTGCATACCGTTTACTCAGAGGTGATCTCTGCCTGACATACAAGGCCATGTCCAACCCAGAATTGATGGACATGCTCCACCTAAAAAAAACTAATCCCAGGGAGCCACACGATCTAGAGATATAAACTTTACCACAATGATAAATAGGACATGCTGGAGGGATAGATTCCTGTACTAGACACTCTCCATGCTTTGGAACAGGATTCCAATATACATCAGGCAGAGCCCCTCACTAACACTCTTCAAAAGAAACCTTGACGGGTGGATGGGAAACATAAAATTTACCCCGGGGATCACTGCAGTGGCTCTGCTGGACAGTGGCACAGGAAACTAATGGCTCTGCTGGACGGAGGCACAGGGAACTAATCTAAGGGGGTGGCAAAAGCCAACACATTCTGGCTAGGCATATAAATGCCCTTGGGCAGATAGCCTAGTAATTACCTATGAACCTATGAACCTATGATGAAAACTTTCCAGTCACATAAGTAAAATGCTAATACCAATGAGTACAAAACCTGGATAACTCCATGTGTCATGATCAGTCCAGTCAATTGAGTGTCATAGTATTGCCCTGTATGGTTTCATTGGTTGAGCATGGTGATATCACACAGCAGAGGGTGTAGCTCACACCCTCTTCTCTCCTAACCAGCACTTACATCCTTCACTTTATTACTGGTAATTTGCAAGATGGCATCTCTGAAAGCCCAGCGGCAAATCCCATGCTGGTCAAGAAAGAGATCAAGATCCTTGTCTGTCTGCTGCAGGAATGATATCAATTGAAAATTGAACAAGCAGTGGCTAGCAGTCAGTTGAAAGAAAATGACATCTGGGTCGGATAAGGGAGCACCATTCAACCCTGAAAGGAATCACTCTCTCTGGACAGCAAAGCCAGCATAGGTATGATGAACTGCAGAGGTTGGAATGGACTAGCTGGCCCACTGGGTAGCTAGGTGAAGGAGATAAGGCCACAGCTCTACAGTAAGTATATGTTCTTGTTTCCTGTAATATAAAAAAGTTAATATAAGCAAAATTTTGTAACTCTGCATTTATAAATTGATAAGCTAAATGCAGGTATGTGTATTTCTGTGCATAAAACTGACTGTACTAATTTTCATATTTGTGTGTGCCTATAGATACAGAGATAGAGATAGACAGTGTCAATTTTGTAGGAAATGTTTAACTTTTATAAAGTACACAGACACAGTGATTGAATCCTGAAATGATGTATAGAGGTTAGTAGTAGGGAAATGTAAGGCCGGATCCCCTTCAAAATGTCAAATACTTACATTATTGAATCCCACTTCATCGAGCCTAACTTCATTGAATCTTCATTATATTGAACTCCTGGAACAACAAAAACAAACCCCAGGAAAGGAACCACTTGGCCATCATGGTGAACCTTGCCCTTCCTCCACTGTAGTGCAATGTTGGACTTTGTATATTTAAAAAAATATTTTTTAAGGTGACAGTATTTCTTTAAAACACTGATTGGGTTCAATTGTATATGATATAAAAGGACCAAGTAATGTGGATTTTGTTCATCTGATGAAATCTTGTCTATCAAGATGAAAGCGCTCATTTTATTTTGTTAAAAAATAAACTTTTCGGCTACCACTTTGGGTGTTGGACTTCTGTTTGAATTTTTGGAAGTTTATACAATTATACTTTGTATATTTAGTTAGGGTGTGTGTGTGTGTGTGTGTGTGTGTGTGTGTGTGTGTGTGTGTGTGTGTGTGTGTGTGTGTGTGTGTGTGTGTGTGTGTGGTCAGGGGGGGGTAGACCCCCCTACTTGGAGAGTTTTTTGTTTTGCTGTTTATAGTTCTGTCCTGGTGGATGAGTGGCTCCTTTCCGGAGGTTCGTTTTCATTATTCCAGGAGTTCCATATAATGAAGATTCGATAAATCAGGCTCAGTGAAGTAGGATTTGATAATGTGAATATTCACTGTTTTGAAGTAGACCCGTAAGGCCTTACTGTTTTATCGATGTACAAACTGCTTGCTTTTGAAAAATATGCAACTTCTTTACAGAATAGCTGTGACACATGCAAAATGGCTGACCAGAGCTAGCCTCCAAACCTTATGTACAGTAGGGATAGGGAAGAAAGGGTATGACCTACATACACCTTGATCTATGCAGTACTGCTCAACTCATCAATAGGTATAAATGATATGCTTTAAACATAATTGAAATGTATCACCTCGGAAAAAAAAGGTAAGTGCTACACATCATAATGATTATTTTTTGTCAAGTGTATGTTCTACAAGTTAGAAAAGCATAAGTAAATATAAGAAACAACTGAGAAATAAACTCTCCTCAATCCTCATATAGTCTGGTGCTTCTCAATGTAGCAAATCACAGGAGCAAAGCAATTTCTGTAATAATTTCTTGTACCAAGAAAACAGAGAAGTTAGGAAAGGAAATGAAAGATTATCAAAATCCAAGCATACTGTTCCTTACTGACAGAAGTTTGAAATAATTTTAGGTTTTTAAGTTGGGGTTGGTATAACTGTTAAGGTGTTTACCTGACAGACACAATGTACAAGGTTTGATTCTTACCATTGAAAGGGATATTGCCTAGACTTAAAATGGCCCACAAGAGCTGCTAGCCTAGTACTTACCTATGAAGTCTAATAAAGCCAAGGTAAACAAATATGCATTCCCTTTCTTCTTTCTTATACAACTGATCTCATGCAATTGAAGCAATCAGACAAGAGGCTTAAGACACTTACTGAAGTAACATGTAAATGTTGCTTATTTCATTATATAAGCACAAAAATTCACGTATTATCTGTTCAAAATGTAAAACTGTAAAATCTTTACCCCCCCCCAAAAAAAAACATGTCTTACAATCTCTACTTAACTGCTTCAAATATAACCAGAGTCAGAGTCAGTCCTAGTAGCATTACACAGCATTATTGAAGAATGCAATCTGAATCATAAATTTATGAAATAAACCTGCCTAAGAAATGTTTAATATGAAATATCAATAAAATACTGCAACAGCTACTTATGAGTCCTTCTTGTCTACATTTTTTGTAGCACTCTCTCAGTCTCTCTGTCTCTCTCTCCCACTTTCTTTCTTATTTTATTCATTTATTAATTTGCATGTTTTTCCCTTAAATTTTCCATATTCCTCAAGTTCAGGGATATCAGGGCAGCCCACCCTTGTACCTCGCATATCAGGGAATGTTCAACATCTCCCTGTGCTTACCAGGGACATTCTCTCAGGATTTTGATTCATTCACTAGGTGTGTAATAAGTCTGCAGACTAGTACACACCTAGCGAGTAATCAGATGATGACCAAAGGTGAGAATCAAGCCCTGTATTGTGTGTCTGTAAGCTAATCACCAACAGTAGCTCAGTTCTGTGAGCACCCTGGTGTGACATAGCCTGGAAAGCAGTGCAAGGAGTAAGCTTTGGGACCTGGTAGAGGATGCAGCTGAGTGGGCAGTATTGAGATGCCTTAATCCTATGCAAGTCCTCTTCTGGTAGGTTACAAACTCATAGAACCAGTAGGCCTCATCCATTCAGCCACCAGGTGGCCCCACCCCCTTGTCATCAGGTCCCTCCTCAAGAGTTCCTTCAGCCAGTGGGAATATTTGACGTCTTCTGGACTGGAGTTTGGACTGACTGTATACATCCTCACCCTCCTTTTGTGCCTGTGTGCCATCTGTATGTCTTGCATCCCCACTCTTGTCAGCACATCATAGTATTCCTGTCTGTCATACTTGGCCTTTACATTGCATGATTTCCTTCACACTTCAATATACCTGTCTCTTGCACCCTTTTTCCTTACTCCTTCTCCAACTTACCTCTTATATAAAAAAAAATTGAAAAATAGGTGGTTTGTTCCCACCAAAAAAATAATACCCTTTCTCTCCCACCTCTTCCGACATGGATGCCTTCCTTTTGGGTACACCTTATCTTTTCTCTCCCCCATTTATAGCTGTCCTACCTTCCCATTTCCAACCTTATAGAGAACCAAACAGGGCACCCACATAAGAACACCCATACATTCAGTACATAATACCATATTATCTGCATTACATTGACTTCTGCATAGCTGCACTGAGCATTGCTGTACTTCATGGAGTGCCAGCAGCACGTATGAGCTTATACAAACCCACACACACATTTGAGTTATGAAAACAGCCAAAGGTAAGCAGTAATTTACACTAAAATCTTTACATTCTCAAAAAGCCACAGTAGTTTTAATCTACATAACAGACTTATAGACAAGCCAAAAGCTAATGAGCATGTCTGTGCAGCCTTTCACTTTCACATAATCAGTGCCATTAACTGGCTGTAAATGTATTTACATAAAGGTGCAGTCATGCTCTTTTCCATTTGTCTATGCACGTATATGAACCCTAAGACTATGAATAGCACCCCGTATTTCCACCTGATTCAGTCTTAAAGCAAAAAAATAATTTCTCTCAAATGAAAAATAATTCTGTGTGTACTGTATAATACAAAACTCTCAATGTTCCTTATCCAAGATGTGGAGCACTGCATCTCATAAAACAAAAAAAATTAACAAAACAAAATGCAGAGTACTTACTATCGACTTACAGACCACTTCAACTATGATGCTCATTGTATGGGTCAAATGTGATGTAGTATTAACTGCCATGGATATTATTTAGAGATGTCTTAACTAATGTGTGACATACACTGTCAACATAGAAATGTGTGGAACCTGGATTTTTAGGACTCTAAATAAGAACAATTTTCATTATGAAATGCAGTTGAGAGGCATGGTATAATGTGAAATTCAAACTGAACTGGAACCCCATACTTTGATAATGTCAGCTACTTGATAAATGTGCTACTAAATGAACATTTTCACCACTGTGGAAAAAGGGCACTGTGTAGTGTACATCATAATGATCATTATCATCGTTTAGCTAAAATACAGTAAACGACGAGAATCTAAGAAATGTCATGTTATTGCAGGGTTGCTTTTGGTGATCTCTGGCTAAAAATGAATAATACAGTGGACTCTACCTGGCAGGAACAGTCTTATAATTGTATAATATCTGGGCTCTCTTCTAGGCAAGTGTAAGTAAATAAATAAATAAATAAATAAATACTAATGAGTGCAGTGATGGAAACAGCAGTCCAGGAGCAGGACTCTTTAGTGGCCTCCATTAACGAGCTTACTATCAGGAATCCCAGACAAGCACAAAGCAAAACTGAAGCTCGACAGCAGCATCATATTTACAAAACTGAAGCTGATGATTTTGCTTTCTTTTCAGCACATGCATATGCAAAGTTGTCATTTTTACTTTTCTTGTTGTTGGCATGTGACACATAACATAAAAGGCATAGCTTCCCCATTGGTTTGATTATTATCATCAATGTTGTAAACATAACATACAATCCAAAATTAAAATAAATATGAATACTATATATTGTGAGGAAAGTATATCCTCTTCTTTATGACTCCTAGCTATGCTCTTGCTCCTCGCAAAGTTATCTCTATCACAAACAATCCTCTTCTTTACCACCACATTTCTACATTTTTCTCACTCCCCAGAATAGCTGAACCTTAGTAATCAACAATGGAAGCTCAGTTGTAAATGAAATGCAAGTGTTTTGTAATAACTGCTATAGCGCTTCTCTTACATCAACACTTCTTGGCAGTGCTACCCATAACTAATCATTAACTGTGGTTGTTCTGCCATCTGAGTAATTAGTTTTCAGGGTGCTGTTAACACAATGGCAGCATCTTGAGCAAGGGTTAAACATGCTCCAAAATGGAATCTTAGCCGTGCTCTCATGTTTTACAAACCTGATTAGCTTATGTTACAATATAGTGAATATCTTATACCCAGGTACTGCACCAGATGTGGTACATTTACATCTTGCAAAAGCATTTGATACTATGCCTCATAAGAAGATATTAAGGATAAAGCAGGAATTGGAGATAAATCCCTAAATAATCCTATGGGTGGCTAAGAAAGGAATTTTTCAGTAAGGATTAAAAGCTGCTTATTGGAAAATAAAACCCGGAGTATATGTGGTGTATAGGTCTGTTTTGTACCATCTCTTATTTGACTTATTTATGTCCAGATTTCCAACACCAGAGAGGATATCTCATAGCAAATGTGCTGAGGACACTAAAATTGGGGGAATGGTTATGGACATCATTGACCAAGATGTTGTCAAGCAATATTATTTTATTAAGGGCTTTCGTCCTATTATGACTTTATCAGAATAATATAATAATCTCACTCTAGCCTTCGCAGTTCTATATAGATGCCTGAATCACTCCTATTATAATCCATAACTACATAACAGAATGTTCTTTTAACTGACAGTTTTGTCAGAAGTTGTAAATATTAGATGTTTGGATATGTGTGGCAACTGTTGGTATAGTGTAGAGACTCTGAAAGAGAGGTTGTGTTGAATTACATTACTAAAAAATAAAACAGATAATTTATATAAACACTTCCACTAGCATTCAGAACATATATTGTGTTGTCTTAATTGAATATCCATGATGAGTGGCCACATGTAGAGAGTGGGCATTTCAAAGACACACCTACAATGGCCGAGATTAGCCATGAAATATTGTGGCCAGCATTTTATGCAAATTACTTTATACTGACATGGAAATGAACAACATTACTAAAAGGAAGGCCATGGTAAATGCAAATGAATGTAAATATTATGGTGACTTGATTCAGAAATGAAAAATGTTATATGACAAGACCTGACCTCCAAAGTTGCTGATCACAGTAAAATCACAGAGTTATAGGAAAGAGACTGCAAAACCATGTATGTGGTATTTGCTGCTCTAGTAGATATGTAAATGCAAGAGAATGTTTATGCTGCTGATAGTCATGAAGGTTTATACGTGGGTCCACGGGATTCATGGTGTACCCATCCCTGTGGACACCAATGTATGTATAACATCAAGGAGTTTGGCTAAAGAGACCATCCAGGGACCAATGGGGGACACAGAAGATGCATTCCAGCGTAGGCATCAAGGGTACTCCTACTAGTTTCTTGATTCCAGGCTAGAGCATAAGGAGGAGCATATATAGTTCCCATGCACCACTGAGAAAAGAAGCAACACCCACCATGTCCTCCATTGGATATTGGAATTTTATGACATAGTGCAGCTCCTAAAGAGAGTTGCAATAAACACCCTCCATCTGAATAGCAAGTGCTACAGTGTTTCAAGGGGTTGCACTCCATTAACTGTCAGGTAGGGCAGACAAGCAGTATGTAGAAGCTGTGCCTGTGGAAGAGGAGCAAATATGGTCTTCATTGCACAAGTGTCTAGTTCTGCCACAGTGATTTCTGACTGTGTCAGGATTTTGTTGCCATCATCACTGGGCCCTGTTCCCTTTAATTAGTCATGTCAGTATCCATGCTGAAGGAATCAGTCAATGTTACAACTGTGTAAACACATAAGCATTCCCAATATGTGAAAACACCCTTTACCTGCCTGCAGTCTAATGTTGTTAAACACTGGCAATGCAGTGCCATGGAGAATAAAAAGTTAACATACTTTGAGCAGAATAATGGTGTACCTGTAGCCCCATATTCTTGTAACAACAACAGTCTTGCTAATTGCATGACTCTGAGTCAGGCAGGTAGCACACATTGTCCTACATGTTATGACATACCCACTTAGAACATTCTCAACCAATATTCAGGGTGTTCCATATGATACTGCTCTCAGCCATCTGGTCTCCAAGAAGGAGATACCAGAAACATCCCCCCATGTCTACTAATGATGACTGTGTCAGCAGACTCCTACCTATGGTCTTCTGGTCCTCTGCAAGTGAGTTGTCATGCTGTGCAAATGCACAGTCTTGTCAGCAAGTATTTTGAACACTGACTGCACTGATTTGTTCCAAAAAAGTCCCCCTGTACACATTCAGGAAACATCTGGTCTAATATCAAATTCCAGAGCATCCTGCTAGCCATACTTATTAGGGCCCTGTAGCAGGATGTCATTCTCTGTTTGCATGACAACTTGTAATACCAAAGAAATGTATGTGTAAGCTGGTTGAATATCAAAGATGGTATAACCATACATCAGCAATGCACAATTTTACCCAGTGTTCACATGGCCTGTACTATGTGTCACCAGCTATGTACCACAAACTGTCCCTTGTGGTGGCAGTCAATATAGTATTATTCTTGGTGTGGCTCTGACACACAGCAGGAATCTGCATTACCCTGCATAGAAACCATGCAGGAAAACAAGGCTATCTGAGGCATGTCATGTGTTCTGTGTATCTATGGGCCACAGCAGCATACACATTCTGCCTCTACCTAAACAGTGGATGCATTATGTCTGTCCCTGGAACTGTGGATGGACTTTAGGCTCCATAGCACAATTTGCTGCCATTGTGTTAACAGCACCCTGAAAACTGATTACTCAATAAGTTTCAACTACAATATGTCTACCCTACAATGTACTCAACTGTTCTATGATCTCTGACATTAGAGTGAGAGTGTGTGTGTGTACATGAGTGTGTGTGTTTGTGTGTGAGTGTAGCCCAATAGTAGGCTAATGAGTCCCTAGTATTTTCCACATAAGCCTTCATTTGTTGCATGTGAACCAAAGTTCAATAAAGAGATAAGGAAACTAATGGCTGTAGCTTATTTCATTTTAGAATTTTGAGGTTCCTTATGCCAATGATCCTATTCATTACAAAAAATTACTCTGGGTATTCTTAAATTCACCCCCAGTATGACACAACCATCTCTTCTTAAAAAAAAAGAGGCAAGGTCTATGAGTGGGTACCGGCAAGGTATAAATGGCTATGTGGCCCTTTATTGTGTGCATTCTATGATTCTATGATTCTAATTGCAATTTTAGTGCATTGCATTGCATGCATTACAAAGGCTATGATACTTTTTTACATAGCCAGGGAAAATTTTTTTCTAGGCTTATATAGGCCCCAGGGCCAATAGCCTAGTACCTACCTATGAACCTATAATACACTTGCATGAGTACTTGCAAAGTAGAATGTGCATGCCTGGGTAGTCAGTGCCCTGGGTGGTAATCTGGATAAATCAGTTGCTTTTGTTATGGCTATAGATATGCTGAACTGCATAAAGGGAAAATATATGCTAGTACTGTACTGCTGAAACGTATTCATATTACGCTGTCGAAAACTCAAACTATCGACAGCGTAACAATCGACATGAAAATGTTGAAACCCCCGAACATTGAACACACACGAAAAAAAACACCCAAACACAGCACAAATTGCTCTATGCAGGGGGGCAAGCCCCCCTGCACCCCCCACAGCCCCCACTACTGAAATATACTAACTCCGAGATTGCACTACATTGCAGTAAATGGAAATCTCCCCTTCCGGAGATTTCTGTTTACACGCGCAGTGATTTTTGCTTTTGACATTATGGTGCTGACAATATCAGCTTCGATATTGTTGGCCTTCAACAGGGTGAAGTAGACCCGCTGAAACACATCAAATATCACATTGGGATCAGTTGATGGAGGATAAAGGGACTGGATGTGCTAAAAGAAGAGACAGATGACACAAGTTAGAACAATGTGCTTACATCACATGCTGTATATAATTAAATTATTTGCCATAATTTACTTCCTAGCACCATTATACTATGCCATTTCTATAGTCACTACAACATGGTGGCATTACAGTTATCTAGGTGCTTTAAATTGTATGTCAAGTGTCTACATCAGAAACATTTTGTGGACATGAAATAGTCACCATAAGTCTCTGCACTGTAACCTGATAAGTGACTATGCCTTCTAAAAGCACTAAGGGTGGCCTTGCTGTCAGCTGATGCTCCAAGGATAGCAAAATATCTCTGTACTTGAAGTACAGAGACCACCAGGAAACCCTACTTACTGGACTCATATGAGGGTCCCTACTATAAAATGGATGTATGGCATAACATTGCCAGGACATTGAATGTTGCTGCTGGCATCTACCATTGTAGTGAGCAGTACAGACATCATCACACTGAATTGAACAGGTGCCATCTTGGCCTTCTATGGCAGTGGCAAAAAGAGTAAGTATGCAGTTAGTGCTCCTGAGATGTATAATAAGTATGCAGTTAGTGCTCCTGAGATGTATAATAAGTATGCAGTTAGTGCTCCTGAGATGTATAATAAGTATGCAGTTAGTGCTCCTGAGATGTACAATAAGTATGCAGTTAGTGCTCCTGAGATGTACAATAAGTATGCAGTTAGTGCTCCTGAGATGTACAATAAGTATGCAGTTAGTGCTCCTGGGATGTACAATAAGTAATCAGTTAGTGTTCCTGAGATGTACAAGTATGTGGTTAGTGGTCCTGAGATGTACAATAAGTATGCAGTTAGTGCTCCTGAGATGTACAATAAGTATGCAGTTAGTGTTCCTGAGATGTACAATAAGTATGCAGTTAGTGCTCCTGAGATGTACAATAAGTATGCAGTTAGTGTTCCTGAGATGTACAATATGTAAGCAGTTAGTGCTCCTGAGATGTACAATAAGTATGCAGTTAGTGCTCCTGAGATGTCCAATAAGTATGCAGTTAGTGCTCCTGAGATGTACAATATGTATGCGGTTCAGGTCACTGCGCTGTTATTATACACACAGTTAAGAGGCACTTTCTTTCTTACATTTAAATTGTAATTATTGTATTTCTTTTAATTTGTTTACCTTCATAGCAGACTGAGAACAACAAGCTCCTGTAACAGAGTAGGATGACGGGGCATCTCTACAGATGGAAGGGTAAGCATGATTAGTGTCATTGCATAGATAAATTCTTTAATTCATAGTTATATTAAATTGCTAACTGCTATAACTATGTAGCAGTCACTATAGCACCAATATATGACACCACAACATAATCGCTGACATACACTCTATTTGTATGTTGGCATGGCATCTCACATGAACACAGAGATCCATACATTCCCCATTTACAAGCATATGCCAAGCGGAGTGTGTCCACAAATTGTGCCCACATCCATATAGTGCTTGACTTACAAGGCTGTTGACCCACTAACATGCTGTGCAAATTGCCACAGAGCAGGAAGTCACACATCTCTTCATATTGGCTAGACATCACCCCCCCCCAAATACCTAGGCATGTGCAAGGTTTTGCCTGCTGAGAAGGGGCCGGCCTTTCTCATGTAGCACTCAGCTGACTACAGTCAGGACTCGCAGAACCCTACTCATACTAGGCACTGCTGTAGTACTGCCATAGTCAGAGATTCAATGCATCATGCCACAGATAAGATGCTGTCATTATGTGCAGCCAATGCTACCATGATCTCACTGTGTCTGGACTCCTGTCCTTCATGCTAAACACTCAGCTGGTGTGCAACATGATCTGTTGCATGGACAAGTACACGGATGTCAGATCCAAGACAATGTTATGAACATTCATTTGCCTATAGAAGTAGGCAGATACCCTCTGACATGTGCCCATGCACACCACCTGCACCTCTACATCTACTGTGATGGGCCGTATCGATGTGTTTTTGGGATGTGACAACATCACCAGCAGACTCAACATGGGGCTGTGGTTCACATGCCTTTCACATGCCTCATCCTGTCTATGATTTGATGTTCCCTGATTGTCAGAATGGCTAGACAAATTTTCTTTCACATTTGAGGCTACAGTCTCATCTAAATGGCTCTCACTTGTGTGCCAGGGAGCATCCTACCACACTGAGACACATCAGGTCCCACATCAGGATCAGTGGATGGGCTAATGGAGGATAAAGGTAGTGGATGTGCTAAAAGAAGAAACAGATGACACAAATCAGGAAAATGTACTTACATCACTTGCTGTATATCATTAATGACATATATCTCACTGCAATGGTACAGATAATAATGACTTACCAGGAGGTCCTGTCTGTGTATGACCCATGGAACCTCTATTACAGGGAGATGACAATTATGTTACATATGCAACATTCATGCGATATATAAGGAATGCAAGCATAACACACACCTGACATGTCCTTGTGTGAAGCATGCACTGGAGGAGAGGGCTGAAGCATAAACATTGCATTTTTAATCACATCCTTGCCAGCATGTGCCATTCCAACAGAGGTAAAACACACAGTAGTTATATATACACATACCAGTTATTTGTGGCTGAGGTGCTAATGGTGTCTATCCTTTGCAGGAGTAGAAGGGCACAGTATTACTGAAGGACAACAACAGGATTAACAGCAATGATATGTATGAAACAAAGGTAATAGCATACCAGGGGCACCCTCTAGATGTGGTGAGTTTGTCTGTTGTAATACGGATCCTGCAGTGGGAAAGTACAGACAAAACAAGCACAGTCATGTATGGAGGCAATGGCATAGTCACATGATGACATATACAACACAGTAACAGAGTCTGCTGATACTCACATGATGTATGGTGCACCTGTTGTCCAGATGTCCCTGTGTAGAAAAATAGCAACATTCATTTCATACAACACAGGGCTGCTACACATTGCTGTAGCCTATAAGAATGTTGGGGAACCATACCTGGTCTGTCTGTAGGTGCACCTGCATGGTTCGTGCCTCTGGAAGATGTACCTGTATTTTATAATGTGACTGCACTGGCATGACAGGAGGCTGAGGCAATAACAGTATATGGAGACACTCAGCTTTCATGTCCTGCTGTCGTGCAGAAGTAGATGTTACTGTGCAAATGAATGCCGACAATAGTACACATGTTGTTTGCACTGTTATGTATGTACTGAAGTTATATGGCTACATGTCATTACAGTTACATTGGTTGCCATCACCCTGTGTGTACCATGGGCATAATGCAAATGTACTGCTGCAATACAAAGAGGACAATATATGAATGTGCATGCAACAGGAATAGGTACTGAGTTACTTTATATGCATCAATGTTATGTAGAGTAACATATACATGTGTGGCCTGGAACACCTGCTTCTGTCCCACCCCTGAGTATGCAGCATTCCCCACTTGCTATATGCAGTTATGCAAGAAACTTTGTGATCTCATCGGGGGTGTCAATGGTGGGCCACCACTGGTGGCATCCTTTGACCTGTCATACTGGTGTACCCTATTGGTTGCATGAAAGATCATATCAAAGGACTATCAGCGAAAGGCCTTCCAGAATCTATTGTGAACTCCCACAGCATTAATCATGTAGCTGAGGTCAGTCCAGACTTCTTTTCTCCATACTGTATTTTCTGCCCATCCAAGGTGTCTCCATCCATGTTGGTGCAGAGTATCTATTATAATTTCATTTTCCTGTTGGGAGAAATTGTCGCCCCTAGGTTTGTTTGCCATCTGAATGAAAGTTATATGCAGATGGTTAGATTGATGTGGGGGCCCACATATGGAGATGATTATGTGGACAGCCTATGCCAATGTAATCACTCTGCAGTCATGTGTAGTGCCAAAATCTAGGAAATAGTCCCTGTGTCATAGAGTACTGTGACATATAAAACCATATGTAATATGAAAACAATACATGAATGCATAACACTTGGAACAACAACATAAGTTATGATATGTGGGATCTGAATCCTTTACAATGGATATTACAATAGTGGAGGTCCAAAGGCAACAGCAATGTGCCACACAAGCCACACACTCTGATGCATTTCACATTAACATACTACACAAAACATATGGGTAAAACAAACAAGTAAGATGGCTGTAGCTGTAATGCAAATTGAGTTATACATGTTGAGTTTATACAAACCCAATTAGTACTGAACAGTAAATGCCATCCACACTAGCAGACAGTTTCTTAAAATTATCACTTGAACAACTTACAGAAAGCATTGGAAAGCCTCTGTAACTGTAAGCAGGTCAAAGATAGCACATGGAAAGCATACATAAACATGGATCTTTTTTATTGAGACAATAGTTCTAATACTTGTTTTAAGAAGCATCAATGAATAAATAACCATAAGAGCAACACAAGTACATACTACATAGTAACATACTGATAATGTTGGAATCCCTAGTTTCCATACACATATCACAGAGTGTATTGAGTCAGCAGCAATATATATGGGAAATCCATGAATACATTTTTATGTACTGTTCACTTGCACTGTTTAAATTTCCCTGCACAACTGCATATGGGAAAGTACTGCTTGTTACTGATGCAGATGTACCCATCTGCATGCATACAGGTCAATCCACTACCCTTCCAGTAAGTCAGAAACATTTTAATAATACACACAGTTTTCCTTAAATGCATCAAACTATTCATATACAAATGCTTTTCTTAGGAGTAATGATAAAATGGGGCTCTAAGGAGGGAAACATTTCCCAACACAGCAATGTTATCAGGTTCAAAATTACTTTTGCAGCTACCTATGAGTCAGGTATAACTGAAAGTAAGACCAGCTCTGTGCATACATCGTTTATGTTCCATTTGCACCTGACACAATTAATGAGATTCATTAAAATTCAATGTTTTGGGATTCCATTTGTGCACACCCATGTAATTTGATGCATTAACCAGTAGCTCCGTATAACAAGAAGGTGTATGTGCAAATACCCAAGAGGTATTGCTAAACAGGACCATTTCTAGCAGGTGATCATTATCTTCTAATGATCTGATTTCTAGCAGGTGATCATTATCTTCTAATGATCTGATTTCTAGCAGGTGATCATTATCTTCTAATGATCTGATAACATGCCGTACATTTACAGGTAAGACCATTGCTACCTGCAAACTGAGTGGCACCTCAGTGAGCCATTTATTCAATTATGATCTGTTCAGCTCATCTACATTATCATTGAGATGGCTACTTCTAGGAGGGTTCGACATATCCAGTTGCCCAACTGGACTGATGAGGAGACTACCCAGACGCTGACTGTCTACGCTTGAGTGGAGCATCGGATGAGAGCCAGACCATGAAACTTTGCAATGATCATTATATGGAACAACATTGTGAGACAGCCTCAGTGAGGTGCAGGAATCTATGAGACTGGAGTATAAGAGGGTAGCAGAGGAGCTTTGTCAGAGACTCACAGAGGTGCAGAGATAGATGGTGGATGCCTACAGTAAGTGTCACAAAACTACATATGCTTGAGTACTCCTAAGGAATTCAGAGATATAGCTGTATTCTAGATATAAGATGACTTAAAACTGTTAAGTAGCTGTGCTAACAGTTAGCTCATATGGACAATTACAAAGGCAACGCGAATGTTCTCCCTGCAATTATGAGTTTGATTTCCATGGGGTTTTTGTAATAATGTTTATCATGTACATAATAGTGAGCATTTTAGATGTTTCTGTTTTCCAACATATACGAACATCATTTCATACATCCAGTATGGCCATGTATAGCTGATACCTATAGCACCTGGATCACTGATATCTAACATAGCTCTCAAATATCCACATTTTTGCAGAACGTTGAGATTTTTTGCCTCATATTTTTGGTCAATTTCTCATAAAGTTTGTTTTCTGGCTAATCAATGAGGATTTAAGTCACTAAATCAAGATATACATTTGAATTTCAGACTTATATCCTTCAGTGCAGGTAGCAGGCAGTTTGCTGCTCTGCCACAGTACTGCTGCTCTGCCACAGTACTGCTGTTTGGCACTGTACTTTTCTCTGCTGGTATTCTCTGGCATTCTAAGGTCTGTATTTGCTCATTTTTTGTGCTGCTTGCCTAACACTTGCACTGATGACAGACTACTTGGCTACTGGATAATTTATCCAATGTGTATTGGAATCACTATTTATTGGGTCTATGTGAAATATTCAAACTTCCAAAATGTTGAATATTATATGCTCGAGACCATATGGTCAATATTTGGAAGTTCAAATATCTAATAAAAAAAACAGAAAGAAAAACATACCTAACAGTGCAAGCAGGGGGTCTAGCCACTCTGCACCCCCCACACCTCCCCTAATTAAATATACCAACTCCGAGACCGCACTTCAGTGCAGAAAAGGGAATTCTCCCATTCTGCACCATATGGTGCCATTGAAAGTCAACCTTCAAATACTTGAAATGTGAAATATATGGTCTCGACCATATAACGTTCAACATTTTAAGAGTTCGAATAATTAACGCAGACCCTATTTATTGCCCTACAACACACAACTGCTATTAGTCATACACATCCAGGTATGACTGCCGCACAGTTTGCAACTTGTCATAACATAATATTGCATAGGTACACATGTATTTCTGCATGTCTTCATGACTGGTATCCATCCAAAACCTGTTTATCAGCTTCCCATTGTCCATGTTGTGCAGTGCACCATTTGTGTAACTTGCATCTCCTTACTGTTAATTTCCAATCCTTGTCCACCATGTGTTGTGATATTTGGTATATATGGGTATAACTGCCGTGATGGTCTTCACCTCCTCTTTCCCTATCTTTACCTTTCCTTCTATTCTTAAAAAAAAAATGGGGCCTATTCATACAAAACAAAAAAAAAAATTGCCCTTGCCCCTCTGACTAACCCTCAGATTTCTTATTCCAACAGATCTTTTGTGTGTCCATCTCCTTCACCCTTACCCCACTTCTGATTTTCTATGTCCCTATTTCCTTAGGTTTGTGCATTACCTGTGTTCCATATGCATCCCACACCCATTGCTAGCTAATGTTAGCTTTGGTGATGTGGGCATGCTTGCCCTTCATCTTTATTCATTTTTTTTATTAGAAATTATACAGATTCCATCAGAATCCGTAAGTGATAACAAGTATAATTTACTAATAAATGACTTATGGAGATATCCCATAGTTGTCTCGAAGCTTACTGGACAGATTTTGTTTTGTAGATATATATTTATGAATGTCAGGTAGCTTAGACTATGATATATTTCCTTAACTTTGTTAAAGTACATCACGCATTGTGAGACAGCTTTCATGACTTACAGAGTAGCTGTGACTGATATACAGTGCACCGTTGCTACTGAGTAACTCTGCTATACTCTGAGATATTCTAAGTTCACTGTGGCATATTTACATATTACATGCATATCCACAACTTTTGCTGTGATATCAGTGGAATGTACTGGATTCTGTAAACTTTATGGAATCTGGACCCTTAACGTTTCACCCTCCTACATTTTGGGCATTGGTTTTTAGAGTTTATAATGTTGTGGTTTTCCATTTTTACTTTTTATAGTAAAAGCTGAAAATATGACGGTGAAACTATAACCACAAATAAAGTTAAGCAGCTCCCTAAAATGTGTATAATGAATAACTCATGCGAAAATTCCACAAAATTTAAAATGCTATAGCCTTCCATAGTAATAAATTAGTTCTAATAGGAAACACTTTTTTTTTTTTTCCTGTTTTAGTGTTATTGTCAGGACTACCCAGAACTCTTACAAAAGTTAATATTTTAGCTCAAGGTTTAAAAATACTATCTGCAAGCTATGAATATCTTAACTACTACACCAAGTTTGTGGTTAATGAAAACAATTGTGAAATGAGTTTTCGAAATAGAATTGTATAACATTATATACTAATATGATAGAAGGGTCCTTAACATGGCTACCTTTAAAATGTCATTTCAAAATAGCACAGATATAAAAATGTTATAACCTTGTCCAATAATCATTTAGTTAAAACATGATGTTTGACATTCTGTTCAACAAATATCCTTAACTCTAACAAAGCTTAATATTTTGAGCTCAAATTTATAATTTACCGTCTATGGGCCACCACCATCTGAATTGTGATACTAAATTCAACAATTCAGGGGTGGGATGACTGAAGAAAATGTGAAATAAAAACATGCAACAAACAGGTATTTTGTTAATATTAAAGGAGTTCAGTTTCATCTGTCTTTTGTGTGGTTTTATTTTATAGTAGTGTTTTTTTAACATGCTGTTTCATGCTATTGTACTAAATTGTCTGCATTAGTGATTTATAAAAATGACTGCAAAATGACATTTGAAAAAGGAATTGCACAGCAGAACACCTGAATTTAACAAAAGGGTCTGTCAAATGTGTAAACTGAAAATGTTATTCTAAAAATTAAACAGCGAAAAAGTTAAAACCATGCGTAATTAATACTGTAGATAAACTAGTGGATGAACTATCTTGCATTAAAATATACTGCAAAACATAGAACTATCATGTATAAACTGCTAAACATGAGATTTAAACTATAAAAATAAAAATAAAAAAAAACTCATGTTTTTAATGGCAGTGAGGCATCTGTGGGTGTACATGGTACAGATATTTCTACAGGCCCAGGAAGAGTAATGTTCCTAATTGCAGAACACACATGTGGGCAGTAAGGTCAGCACAACATGGATTTTCTTCTGGTTTATTGCGTACTGACATAAAACTATTTATTGTATATATCCATCTATAATAGATAGATAGACAGATAGATAGATGGATAGATAGACAGATAGATAGATAGATAGATAGATAGATAGATAGACAGATAATATTGCAACTGAATGCTCACTTTGTCATCAGTGTACTGTGGCCTGGTTTTGTTGAAAGCATTCATTGCTGAGTGTAGGAGTTAACAAAAAGAAGAGTTCTGAGTGTTCTTTTTTTGTAGGAGTTTGCTTGTGATTACATTTAGTGATTATATGTGTTAATGCTAAAATTTGCAGATACACTAAACATTTTGTATTATAGATGGGCATGTGCGTGTGTGTGTGTGTGTGTGTGTGTGTGTGTGTGTGTGTGTGTGTGTGCTGACATGAGAAATGTGTGTCAATGTCTTGTGTAGGAAAAGTTTTTTGTGTGCTAATGTGTGGCTTGGAGTTAAGACAGAGTTAGGGTCAATTAGGTTTAGGGATAGCACACATGGAGAGGTGAATGGAAACAAAGACTCCCTGCCCATCATTGCTAACATGTGCCAGCCAACCACACCCTGTCTCTAATCTCCAACCCCATACACTGCAAAAAAAAAAAAAGACTTTCCCTAGCAGTATTGCTATTCAAAGTATGTCTAATAATCACTTTGTCAGTTATGTTTTGACTGTTCATATAAAGGGAATGTTTGTTTTCCTTTGTGAGATTGTTATAGTTTTAGTCTTTTTCTTTTCACTTAAACTTAGCTTTGATGTACAGAAATCAATATACACATACACACACACACACACACACACACACACACACACATACATATATATATATATATATATATATATATATATATATATATTTATTTTTATATATATATATATATATATATATATATATATATATATATGCATTTTTGAAATTTTTTGTGTACTAATGTGTCACACACACACACATACACACACACACACACACACACACACACACACACACACACACACACATATATATTTAGTTAGGTGGAGTTGGAGTGCAGCCCTACACATGGGTCAGTTTAGTTTGCTTTGATATGACTTTTTTGTGGTGCTGGACATGTAGTTACTTTCATAGAGATTCTGACCAGTGATCTGAGTGTTCATTTATTTGTGGTTTCAGCGAAGTCATCTCGGTCTTTAGTGATTCAAGTAAGTGGGTTTTCATTCTTCTGAAGTAGAACCATATCTATCTATCTATCTATCTATCTATCTATCTATCTATCTATCTATCTATCTATCTATATCTATATACATACATACACACATATATATATATATATATATATATATATATCTATATATATATATATATGTATACATATATATCTATATATATATATATATATATATATATATATATATATATATATATATATATATATATATATATATACAGTTAGATAGATGGATAGCTATGGGTGCACTACACATTAGTGAAACACATGAAGTCAACTGCCTAAAAATCAATTGCATATGGTCGAAAACATGGAAGTTGACAACACACAACAAATGTCCAGAGAAACAGCCTTGGTGCATACAAGTTCCAACTTAAAAAAATAAATAAATAAAGTAAAACATAATTTTTTGCATGGGACCAAGCACCCCCTCTACCGCCCTCATACCCCCTGTTAATTTTATATACTAACTCTAAGATCCTGCAATCTCCAGTGAAAGAAAATACTCCCCTACCCATGGATTTTCAGTCACACACTCTGTAATAGACGTCTCCCTTTCCAGGGAAAAATGTCTATTTTGAGCAATTGATGGGAAGTAAGAGTGAGGGGATGTGTGATGATCCCTCCCAGCTAGATTACTTATTTTCTTTGCCCTTTTCTCTTCATGGTGATTAACAGAAGCACTGGAATGCCTTCTATTTATTCTTATTTGTAATTATATGTTTTGTTAACTTGATTATCCAGCCAATTTCAGGGCCTTTCATGGTGGAGATATAGGAAGGAGGTCTGTGTATTTAAGAGACCTGATCAAAGTCAGACAGTGGGCAAAGTCGGGGGTTGGGAAATCAAAACCTGAACTACAAGATGGACTCATTAATAATGCATAGCCTTGATCCTTTGAACAAATAGGAAGAAATAACTATCCTGGGCTTCTAACATAAGTGTCAGCTTTCACTCACCTGTACCCTGCCTATAGATCATGTGCACATATTATAAAATATCGCTGTATGTGGAACATTCACATAGTATAACTGGCAGTTCATGCAGAAGATTATGATGTTAAGCTGTTAATGAGTTTCTTTCTGGAGTGCAACGTTTGACTTTCTCAGCCTGTTTTTCCAAATATGCGACTCCGAGCAAGACATTTATCCAAATATTGCTGCTGGATCACCCCAGAAAAGGGATGGCTGCATACAGTGGGAGTGACTGTATAATAAATAAATTAAACAGAAATAAGTAAATGTAAAATAGTGACAGGCTGACTGGCCAAATTCACTTTAATTGAAAGTAAGTCAACAGAAATAAAAATCATGCTGAAAAAAATTTCAGCGAACCTTTCAGGTAATTTTTTTACCCATCCCCACCGCACCTCCACACCCCCAAAATATATATCTACCTACTCAGGTCAAACAACAGAAGAGAAAATGGAAAACTCTACTGCTGTTGATAGCTGTTTTGACACCTTTTCTTCAATCTATCAGCAGTTGAAGAAATGGCTGTTAATAGACAGACAAGCTCCATAAAATAAACAAGCATTTAAATAAATAATCAAAACACATCCTGAAGTAACCCTCTGATTCTTTCTATCCCTTTGCAGGAAAAACTGAGTTAATTCTATATGTAGTCTGTCTCCAGCATGGATGGCTTTTCTAACAGCAAAGCCTGCAATAGAAAGTTAAGTGGCAGAGAATCCTATCAGAGTTCCTTAACTCTACAGCATACACTCATTATGGTGCTCTTACTGTAATGCAAGGTGGTCATTGAGCCTTTCTTCCACCTACAATGCATTGTGTCATTGCGTCTCTCTGTCCCACCAATGGAAAGCAGCCCTCAGTGCCACATAGGTTTTTCCAATCAGCCTTTGGCAATGCGTCATTATGTTGTGGGAGCACCCAGTGCTGTCATTCCTTTGCTTTTCACATGCCCTTCATTCTTTCTATAGTGGTTGGCAAGTGCTGCCTGTGCTTGATTCACTAAGGACAGAGTACACCTTCTTGCATGCATGCATGCATTCATGCTGCCACATGCCCCACTTGACGTGCTGTGCACTCCTTTGTTTTCTGTATCCCATGTGCTCTATCCATTGACCCAACCTTCAGAGTGGTGGTTAAAACAAAGTAGGACATTACCACCTCGTCCCTTCAAGGTAAGTGAGCTAACAGTGGCCACTGACTTCTCCAGGATTGCCAGTGTCTAAGCAGTTGAGGCCTTACACTTAAAGTAGTAAAAATTATAAGGTTTATTATTCTCCACTTAAAGGCAGTGTTATTTCTTCAAGGACTTTTTTGGTTGTAACAGAGCATTCTTTTCCCGAGATTTTCTAATAGTGCCATATTATTGAATTGCTGAGATAAACAGAGGTCATCATTTAAAATATCCAGTTAGTTTGTTTACTTGCTCTTAGAGAAGTCACGTCTGGGATAACATAATTTAATGGATTTACATTTCAGGTATGTTGTTGGCTTTATGAATAATTGCCTACTTTTACAGGTTAACACATGATGGATAATGAATCAACTGCTGGATATGGAATGAAGAAAAAAACAAGCTCAGGCAAATGAACATCCAATCAGATGAAAGATCACAAAGACCACAAAGGAATGAGACGTGAGGCTCACAGATTAGAGGAAATGAAAGTTTCTGAACTGCAAACCAGTTGAGGAGATAGTAGTGACTATGGTAAGGGACAGAAATAAATGGTAGGCGTAAGTTGCTGTAAGCAGACTAGAAAGATGTTTGGCATTTACTGTATATATTTATTAATTGGATAATAATACAGGTGCTTTACAACCCTTAAACCTCAAATTGTGACATGAAGGAAAGATAAATGCATTATAAATGAACAGTTTAGAACAGCCAATATGTTTCTAGGATGAATGTGAAGGTCACCCATGCATATATGTGGAGATCATGCACAGCCCATCATGTAAATGAAGTTATGATTAAAACCTGCATCCTTCTGCAGTGAGGTAAAACCCTTAAATAAGGAGCTATCATACTGCCTTAATATATCCCTCCACAGTTCCACAAAATGTTGGAGATGTCTTGAAGCTCTTTTGTATGAAGTGGAAATTTTTTTAAAGACAAAAGGTCATTCTGAGATGCATTATTTACAGAATAAAAAGGTTATGTAGATGTTTTTCTTTGGTTCAACATTCCATATGACAATTTAGGAAAATCATATGAACTGTTACATTTTAACTAATTTTATAGTGCAGTACATTGTAACATATAATGAATGGCAGCAAGTTTATTTGACAAAACAAGACATCTAGTAATTCCTCACAAGCTAAATTAATTTATAATGTGATAGTAATGAAATATTGTACATACTTCTGGAGTCAAAATGGGTAAATAAGATCTAAAAATTAAATGGCAAACTTGAGTGCCAAAGACAGAAAGTTATTGCCTGGATGAACTGTATAGGGCTATACAGCCTAAGTGACCCTGGTACAAGTAGCACTTCAGAGGTGGACCTTGTTTTTCATGAAATCTCACCAAGACGATACTGATATACAGACTGTATTTTATTTAGCATATATCATGCACAGAAATAGGTTAAAAATAAAAATGATAGCTGGGTGAACAAGACCCAGAATAAAAAAGTACCCAATCCTGGTAGGTGTGCTGGTGCCAGGACTGGAAAAAATGACAGCGTAGAATCCTTAAGGCACAGAAACATTCCTACAATGGGGCTAGGCACAGGGGGGAGATGGCCCCCTTGTTGCACAAGGAAGTAGTAGTCCACAAAAATCACAAAAACTGATAGGTCATTAAAGAGCAAAAAAAAAAAAAAAAAAAAACAATAGAGAAAACTATTAAAGATAAGAAAGAAATTATGTATTGTTATGTATTATTACTATTATGCAAGAAGCCTAGCATTTTCAAACAGAATATATAAAAAAATATTGAGAAAGAAATTAGAGGAAAGTAAAATACTTGCACAAGAAAAACTGTCAGAAGCTTCAAATAAAAATGTGTGTTCATTAATACAACAGATTTATGAAAAACATTATATATACCAAGAAAAGATGAGCCATTTGGAAAAAGAAGCAACTGAGGAAGTGTGAAAATATAAAGAGTAAAAATCTAGAGCTTTTGAAAGCTATAAAAAAGAAATATAGACATGGGAAAGAAAAATATGTGATGCAATATTTACACAAAGGAGAACCCCAAATTATTCAGTACAAAAAAGCAGCTGCGGAGATATTCAAAGACAAATAAATGCATGGTATTCAAACATGAAAAATTTCACAAAACTAAAAAATAAGAAAAAAAAAAAGAAAAAAGTAGAAAAGAGGATTAGTAATGAAGTTAAAGAAACAGAAATTGAGGTTATGGATTACTTACAAAGTGAAGGATTTAGCATAGAAAATCTAACTCTGATAGCATCACAGCAAGCTAGAGCAATGGAACCCCAAATTAAGGAGAAACCAGTGGAGTGGGAAATATCTGATCAGTTGCCATATGAAGATACTTTGAAGCCTTCCATAGAAAGCCAGTACAAAAGTTCAGTTGGAGTTTCACAGCAAGGGAAGGAACAGGAAACTGTGGCATCGCTGATACAGTCAGTGTTGTGGAGTGCTGTGGGGCCTGTTAGGCTGTGAGGGATAGTAGCCATAAGAAAGAATACATTATTGGAAGGCTGTGAAATTGTATGATAGGTAGCATGCTGTGCTGAGCTAACCAATAACAAACAGGATTACAACTGCTTGAAAAGTGTATAGTACGAGAAGGAGTTTTTAAGTGGCAAAATGCAATGTGTGTCTACTTGAAAACCAGACTGCAAAACACCTGAGAAACTGTATGATGAAGCAAATATGTCTTGTGACAAGAGAAACGCTGTTTTTTTACTCTTTGCTTAAATTTATTAATATAGGTTGAGAGGTATGCCATCTGCTTGCCTCACACACACACACACACACACACACACACACACACACACACACACACACACACACACACACACACACACACACACACTACTTCTGTTGGACCATGATGATTACAGTAATATCAAAGTTTAAGTGTAACGACCTTTGATTACTGACCTTTCTGAGTTTTGAAACATAATACAATTTGCAAAAACTTCAGCTGAAAAACAAAATGAAGTGTTTTTGTTGCATGAATTATTCTTCATTGTATACAAAGACAAAAGGAAATCGACCGTCCAACCAACAAATCTCTTTATTCGGACTAACTAAAATAATAAAAATAATCGCTTACCTGGTTTATAAAGAACTTTAAGATTATAGGTGTGTTCATGTTAATTAAATGCACCTGTTCCTGGTGGTCTATTATCTATGATGAAGTCTTTTCAACTTTGTTATAAAATGAAAGTGCTCAGCCAAGTCACTGTACTTTTAATTATTTTTTGTTATTTAAGTCGGTTTGAATAAAGAGTGTGTGTTGGTTGCATGGCCCATTTCTTTTTGTTGTTGTGTACGTTCTGCTTTTGGTTTGTGTTACAATTCTTAAAACACATATTTGTTCTCTTATAGGCAAAATAAGTCAGTGCAGACTGTGATGTCCTTATCTGGTAAGTGGGATTTTAGGCAAGCAGATCGTCATTTTCTGATCCTTTTTTTTTCAAAGGAGGTTGGACTTTTGTGCATTGTTGTTAGAAATGATTAAACTGAGTACTGCCAGTAGAAATTCTGGTTTTGGTCAAACAGACATGTTTGTTTTACTGTGTCAGTGTGGTTACTGGGGAATGAATAAAGAGGATTTCTGGACTTAATATAGGAAGACAAAATGCTTATTTGTGCATAATAATTTTTAGCATAAGGTGAGTCCGGTGTTTGCTGCCCCCAGTGCAGTTCTGTATAGTTTTTGGAGGTGGGGCTTGCTTTCTTTTAGCATTAAGGCTGTTAATATGGCTAAGATCAGTTAGTGTGCAGTGACCAATGTTTCTTGCATATGGTCAATCAGACATGCCCACTCACTGTGTATTAGAGTGGAGGGTGGAATTTTTTACTGTTTTTGTGAACAATTTGAAAGATATTACCACGGGCAGTATTTCCAGTGATTTGGATAGTCATAATATATTTACTGTACTATGCGCCATTTTAATTATGATGGGGACAATTTCAGGCATTGTGTGCAATCTTTAAGTATCACTGCTGGGGGCAAAAACTAAAATGCATTACTATGAGCAGTGTATTTGTGGTTACTGTATGGCTTTCTACTCTGTTTGTTCTTGGAAACAGATTGAGGTATTTCTTGAATTTTGTCAGTTAAACATTCATTCAGTCACCAATAACATCATAATTTTGAGAGGGGCAGGGAAAGAGTGCTCATTTAAACATATCAGTTGCAGCTGTGGTATGGGGTGTGTAGCTCATTTCTTTGCTATTGCCTGAAACTAGATAACTATTTATATGAACTGGTGTGCGACTAATTGTTTTGCATGATATAACCATGCAAACAATATGACATAATGTAGCCTCAACCCTTTTAGTAAGCTCTACCAATTTAGTTGCTCCTAGTGGCTCCATCTTACTTTGAAGTCACCAGGTAGCCCTGATGGTTAGTTTCTGAAAATGTCAGTAATCTGAATAACTATCAGTAGATCTACATTGATTGCAAATGCATTGCCTTAGGTTTATTCTCCAACCTTTCTGATTTATAGCTGTGCATTTGCTCTTCAGCTCTTTTGCTGTCCTCCCCTTTCTCCTATCATGTTTTGTTTTTCTGGCTGCATTGCTTGTCATAAAATTAACTCTGCCCATGTGAGTTCAACAGCAATCACATCACACCCCCACCCCTCCTTGCTTACTGAGACCGTCTCTTCTCACACATGAGTTTCCACTGATTTTTGGGCATTCCAATATCTTTGTGATTCATTCTTTCTTTCTTCTTTTGTTTTTTCCCAGTTAGGGGTCGCCATAGCAGATTATCTGTCTGCTCATGATTGGCAGTGGAGTTTTACAGTGTCAAGTTGCCAGCCCGGCGCCCAACCTTCCACAGAAGGCACACACAAACACACACACTAACACCTAGGGCCAATTTAGAGTGTCCAATCCACCTACTGCTTGTCTTTGGGATGTGGGAGGAAACCAGAGTACCCGGAGGAAACCCACATGACCACAGGGAGGACATGCAGACTCCACACAGAAGGCACCCCAGCTGAGAATTGAACCAGAGAACCTCTTGCTGTGAGGCAGCAACACTAAACACTGCACCACCGCAGCCGCCCTTTTGATTCATTCTTTCTTTCTCCCTTTCCTTATTCCATAGTCTGCTATAGCTTATGTACTCTGCAGTCATCTTCTCCTCCTATTTTAAGCTCTAATTTGTGAGACAACAGAGGACACTATTATCCCTCTCATTACCCTTTCATTGTCACACATTTAGGCAAATGTGAGCTAAGGGAAACAAATTCTGAACGTCTAGAAGCAAGCAGCTCTTTAAAAGAGCTCAACCTGAATCATTTGCACCGTCAGGCAATATTTCTAGCCCTGCTTTAGCAGACATTAATCTGGTACCTCCCACTTCTTCCTGTTATTCACTGACGACTATTCCACTTTAACCGGCACAGTTTTATCAATGTGTTGTGTAACCCTTATTCTGTCGCTTGTGCATTTGTTATGCTTTTCCATATGCTAATGTGAATCTTAAATGTGATAAAGCTGCTGTAATAACAAGTGCATTTGACAAATCACTCTAAATAAAAAGATTGTGGACACAAATGATACAAATGAAAGAGCAGGTGCGGACATAAAGTATTGCATAAAAATGCTGTATGTATCTCTGGAGCAACATCTTCTTATATGTGGAACTTATTTGTGATTATTTTGTCCTGTTGGTTTCTTCTACAAATAATCTTATACCATTGGTTATTACAGAATGTAATTTCACTTTAATGCTCATTTGTAACAGTTTGCACACCCTGTCTACCCCATCAAACAAAAACATTTATATATAATGTAACATAAAATAAAAACATTAATATACAGTACTCTTTAAATATTTTATTTTGTAGTCTCTGCCATTCTTTGTCATTCTGAATAGTCTACAGGCTGTAGGACACAGATAAAAAATAAAATAAAAACACTCTCCAAAGTGTAGAAACTATATTAAGAGAGTGAGAAAGCTGAACATCATTCATTTTTTTCATATCCTGAAGTGTTTATTCTTTACTGGTAGATAGTCCACAAAATCAGTATACCACTCCCGTTGTTGTATATAAGAAAGGATGCAAAGACTGGCGGAGATCAGCACATCTAATGTCTTAGCTGTTGTTTTGATTTAAAGCAGCACAGCATATCCTGCTTTCAAGGCTCAGCCTGAAATCATTGTTCTACTGTTTGAGTCTCTGAGACATTTTCAGGTGCTGTAATTCCTTTTGAATTTCTAGTAGTTTCTTGGCTGTGCTAATCCTTCTGTTAGTTCTGTCCTCTCACCTTTTTTTAATGTATCCAGGGTTTTATTGTCATCCACTGAACTACCAAAAGCTATTTTTGAAAAGTGTGGCTTGCATGCATTTGTACATGCCTTGGACATTGTTTCTTAACCCCTGTCCATCTCCAAGAGTTCTCAGGCCTCCATAGGGCTTTTTAATACAACTCGATGTCCCTCTAAGTTAATGAGCAGTTCTATAATAAAATGGATGCTAAAATGTACTCTTCTCCCTTTGGATTCCTCACTGACAATCATTTATTCATGCCTTTTTGGTGCATGTTTGCTGATTAATCTACATTACTCTTAACTCCCTATTGTTAGGACCTGTTAGCCTTTTTTTTGCTTTGACTTTCACTCATTAGTTCTATAAGAGTGCCATGGAACTTAAATGAATGAGCCTTGGCTAATTCTAAAACCCTTGAATTCTTTTTGTCCTGTGCAATCTCCCTGTTTCCAAGTTTAAACTCTCAGCAAGATTCTACTGTTTCTTTATAAGAGTTAATAAACAGTCGGTAAAGTTTCTTATGTGTGATCTTTTCCAGAAATCTTTTAGACCTTCTATGTTGGTTTTATTTTGATGCATGCTCTGCTCATTTTCAGTTTTCCTACCTCTTCATCAAGCATTTTGCGTTTAGCCATGCATTTTGATAGCTTTTTTCATTATTCTGGGATTCTTTTAACTTATTTTGCTGTTTTTCTTACAGTTTTCCAGTTTCTATTGATAGCTATCTAATGACCCTCACAGGAAACCTGCATCCAAGGAATGTTTTTTTCACTACATGGGTCATTTTTCCTACATCTGCTAAATTTACTTTTGGTGCTCTGCAATCTTTCTCTCTCTCCATTGGGCTTCTTTTTTCCTGCTTCTTAATTTTACAACTTTTTTTTTATCTGTCTTGGCAGAGCTTATGATTAAGATTCATCTTGAATTAGCTTTCCTGGTGAAGTTGGAAAGGCAAGCCTACTTTGGTGGTCCATTATATTTTCACAGTATTCAGTGTAACAATGAAAACATTAACAATGACATCCCCAAAATGTTCAGCACCTTCATAATTTATTACCAGATCTCATCCACTCCTGCAGCCTTGTCAGACTGAAACTGTTTAGTTGCTCCAGGCACTTCAACTACATAAATGGATCCAATCTATGCTTCTACCTCTGGCATTGTCTTCTCAGAAGAAGGCATAGCCAGAGGATTTTGGAGTTTCTAATAATGTTGCTTATACTCTTCTTTAATCAAGGTTAGTGATTCTGTATCCTCTTAAGAATAGCCTGGGCAGTACCTTGCCTCCTGCTTCTGAATCACCATATTGTTTACCAGAGATATATTATGCAATTAGAAGAGCCTTATACTGTTTCAGGTAAGTTGGTTCAAACCTTGCCCAAAGCCTTGGTTCTGCACTAAAACAAGTGGTGCTTATGCAGAAACTGTGGGCTTCTACAGTGTTTTATACATTCTAAGCAAACAACATGTTTACATTTATTCTTTATTAACAGAATTGTGCTCCAGAGCCACAGACTTGTCAAAATGTAGATTTTAAAAGTTATACCTGCTTGTAAGAATTAATGGTGTTATTTTCAGTGTGTACGTAATCAGATTTTTTCCAAGTTTCTCATTCGAATGTATTGCTCCTAGGATATGGATGGTGGGGAATTACCACTAAAGTTTAGTATAACATTACCTGCTGTAAGTTGAAAGATGGTGGGAGCACAGCCCACTGTAGAAATTCAGCTGCTTCAGTAGCTATCATTTAAGATGGCACCAGACTGGAAATCAATGCTTGGATGGAAGTACTAGGACTGTGAGTAATTCAAGGTATGCAAAGTATGTGTGGGGGAATCACTTAAGCCTTTGAGCATTAGGAAAGCAGATTACATCTAAGAGAGGTAGGAGATATTTATCCAGCTGGGATAGTGGATTGTTTTTCCTCTTTTGAGTATAGGTGTACATGGTGAACTCTTTGGTTCTCTCAAAGGTTACAGATTTTCTGGACCCTCATGGAGTCTAAACTGTTGTTTAGATCCCTAGTTGTCAGTGTTTCAGCAAGGAAGGGTATGATGAAAAGAGAAAAAGGCATGCTAGTTCACAGATCCTGTAAGATACTTCAAGAAACTTCAAGTCAAAGAGTTTTACCTTCACAGCAGGCTAAATCTACTTGATATCTGTGAGAGCTGACTTATATAGAGAATGCCTAGTAACATGTGAATCATGTGCTCTGGGCATGTTGCATAAAACACAAAAATAATGTTTTTCCTCTTTGTCAGTAGGAACTAGACCTAACAGTCTGTAACACACTGATCTTATAAGGGGCAATTTGATGAATGCGACTCTACACATGCCAATGAAACGTTTGACTCCTCTTCCAAACAGTATAGCCAACAAAGAAGAACTTTGTCTAATTTGCAGGCAAATTTTAGGACACAGAGGGACCAAATACATCGTGAGTATAACATATCCAGAGCTATCAATCATTAAATGTTTGCACAACACTCGTTCAGTGCAATTAATCAACGATGCCATCTGGCAGATAATAAAGGCTACTAAACCACTTTGATTTAACATGCCTTTAAAAAATAGCCTTCAAAGACCTGCTGGCAATTGCTTCAGTAAACAGTGGCATAAGCTGAGAGTGAAGACATGCTGAGCTCTGTCATCTTCAAGCTTGGCTGGTGTCATTGCTGTAATTTGTGAAATCACCTGCAAAGCTAGTCCTACAGGGAGCATACAACCTACTGAAACACTATAGCTGACTTAAAACAACAACAATTAAAATAATAATAATAATAATTATTATTATTATTATTATTATAGTTTAAGAAAATTCAATAGGCATTTTGCAGATGTATTGTTATGTGCCATATATATTTTACAGTGTACTGCATTACAAATCTTGAAAGGAAACTTTATTCTGATGCTTGTGAACTCTCTTTCTAGTAAAGCCACATTAGTAATGAAAAAGCACAAGGTTTTTGCTTTTGTCGGTTGTCATCATAATTTGTGACAAGGGATCAAATTATTTCATGCTATAAAAACAAAACCTTGTGACAAGGAATTCTGCATTTCAGTAATGCTTGATTAACAATCTGAGTAATTAACTTTTAAAAAAAGAAATGTAAAAGTGTTTAGGGAGGCAAAAATGTCACTTTTCAGTCCAGAATTTACAAATGCTACTTAATTTAATATGCATTTCAGAAGTTTAATGTTATTTAACTTACAATTTTTGCAATAAATGCTAAGATTTTAAGAACATTGAAAACAATAAACAAACATGGCAGGTAATGTACTAACATACTAGCTATACAATTTGCAAACCATAAATTGACAAATATTTTTTCCCTAAAGTCCTTCATTTACTATTACTTCCTTAAAGCATAAATGATTTCCAAACCTATATCGTACACCATAATATATCACCATAGTCAGCCCTTGGCTTCATATACCAAATCCAACATCCCTTCACTTGGTCGATTATTTCACATTTTCCTCTCCAGGAGACATTAAGGAGGCATAAAACACAAGCAATCCTGCACCCTTCCTGTTCAGTGTTAAATCTTTCTTAAGAAAGCTGATCTTATTTTTATTGTTCTTATCCATATATTGCATCCAGAGTAACCACGTCTCAAAAAAGTTGCCTTCTGCCCTGACTCAATCTCTACACCTGTCCTTTACTTCCATTAAGGCTTATACTAATTTATCTAATTCTTTCACAGTAAGGATTTCATAATCTTCCATCCTGATAAAGTCACCTTCTGTACTAGAACATCAATACCCAAATGACACACACATGGATTTGCAGGTCTATTTCCACATGCACTCTTAAGATAAAAGTATTGTGGAAAAAACTGAAAATAAGCACTCAATGCCGTATCTGTTAACTGCTGCAAATATTTCTACAGCTATCCGATGCTGGTTTTGCCCAAATGACATGATTCCAATACCACGACAACTAACCTATAATGCAAACTTAGCTGACATACTCCTGGATAATCTTGTTGGCATATCAAAATATGTGATAATTTACATCCATGTGAAAGTGCAAAAATTCTTAAAGTGGAAAATTTCTTAAGTTTTGCTGCACCCATCATAATCAACCACACATGCCTTTTCTAATTATTGACTGTCTTCTTTTCCAGATATCTTTCCCACTCAGTCTTCATCCCAATAAATATAGATATCTTAAGACATCGCAATACCTTATATGCCCGTAGTAATAATAAGATAATATCCATTTGTTAACCATGCAGTGCCACTGAACACACAATCCCTTTTTTGGAACAATGTCTGGTTAAGTGAATTTTCAAGGTCACAAAGTAAGAAAATAAGGACTGGGGAAATCAAATATTGTAGCGCAGGATCTTTAGCACATGGCCTTAACCATCTGTGCCAACTGACAGACTACCAGACTACACTCATGCAATCATCTGCTGCTGACACCCACTTTGCTCCTCTCACACTTTCCATTAAAGTGTAGTAATTAAATGTGCGATTCTCTTCACAACTAGAAAATTCTCTGAGCTTCCATCCACTGGATACCTTTCCCCCGAAACTATTCCATCTCCATACTGTGGTTTCCTGTCCACCAATTCTCTATCTCCTATAAACCACTTTCTTTTTTGTTGTCTATTTTTTTTCAAATATATGTAAATATTCTGTCATAAAGTCTTTAAATACTCATTTGCAAATAATCTCTTAATCTTAGCCTTTGATGTTTCCACAGTAGGTTGGAAAGTCCTCTCATGCATAGCTACCACATACACCTCCATCAACATTACTCACCTTTCAAAAAACTTTAATGCAGCATTATTGTTCCATTCAGTATACACAGCACATCCTGATGTTGTACATAAAATGTAAGTTTAAATGCTCTCAAGTATTGCTCTATATCTGTTACTACCACACCCCTATCCTTGCTAGGTAATAACATCATATCTCATGTTATCATCACACCCCTATCCTTGCTAGGTAATAACATTATATCTCATGTTATCATCGCTTTTCCTTCCTACAGGGGATCTAACATAACAAAATGTATTGTTTTAGTCTAACAGGATAGCTCTTTCATTGTAGTTACCAAAACTTTGCTGTCAAGATTACAAAAAAAAAAAAAAAAAAAAAAAAAAAAAACAGATGTGACAATACGTATCAATGCAACTCGTTAACTGTTTGATTAAATTCCTGAACCAGTGTCTTCAATTTTTGAAAACTCTAATCTTAACAAACATTTCTTCATGTGATAATGAATGAACTCCTCTACCACAGCAGCCCACCATATCCCTAAATATTTTAATCTAGCATGTCCTCATAATTTGGAATCTCAGCCTATTAATTTCTGAGATGCATTATTTGCCCATGAAGTTTGTAGTGTCCATGTTAATCTTGTAGCAAGGTATAACCCTAAATTCTCAGTATAGCAAAATGAGAGCTATATCATCTTTGAACCTCTCCAATTTTAACAGCACAGCATCAGCCATGAGTAAAATTTTAGGCTGCAATCTTCTCCATTGAAATCTCCTGATTAATTGAATTTCTTATTATAACACCAGAGGTACAATGCACATAAACTATTCCTGTCTAATCCCTCTGAACAATTGAAACTCTTATTACAAATCTAATATTTTAACTCACATAGCACCCTTTTATATCATTCAGCATGTTTACCCATTGTTGTGGAAAATTCATAATATTATAGAGAACAATCATTTCCAATGAATTCTATCAAGTGCATTTTGCCATCAAAGTAGACAACCACCAGTCGTACCCTTCACTTCTGAGTTTCCAAGCATATAACACAGGTCCTTAATATATTATCAAATGTCAAGCTTCCTTCCAGAAAAACATATCAGTCCAGATGTATCACTGCTGGCATATTTGCCAATCTACATGAACGTTTGGTTCTGAAGACTTTATAGCCATGGTTTAAAACCAATATGTGTTTGTAGGAGCCAGAATCCAGTGGAAGTCTGTCATCAATGTAAATATCATTGGCAATCAAGATGGAATATCTTAATGTACCGTCACCCAATTCATTAATTTTAGACAGGTTTTTTTCCTATCGCCTCCCTCACTGTTCAAACCTGAAAAGTTATCTCATCACTTCCTAGGACCTGCCTGCCACTTGCACATCTATCACCCTCTTCAGCTAATCATTTGTGACTAGAGACACCAACTGGGCCACGTGCTAATTCTTCAATACAGATAATTCTTTTTTTCTTCTGCAGGTACCTCTCAATGTCTGTCCTTTCATCAACTTGTCCTTCTTGCTGTGCATAAAACCTTTGATAAACTTCTGTAAAAACATCCAAAATATCATTCAGTTTGTTACTATCTTCCATGCTATTTTACTTCATAATTTACTGGTGGTACGGCGGTAATGTTGTTACCTCACAGCAAGAGATTCTCCTGTTCGATTCTCGGCTGGAGCACCTTCTGTGTGGAGTCTGCATGTCCTCCCCACAGTTGGGTAGCATTCGAAAGACATGCGTGCATAAATGGGCATGCCTTCGTTGAAGGTTGAGCGTCAAGATGGCACCTCGGCGAGTCGTAAAATTCTACTGCCAGTCATTAGCGGACCAGAGTTCCACTGTGGCGACCCCTTACCAGGAAAAGCCGAAAGACACACAACAAAAACTGTATCCATCTATCCCTATTTCGAGACTAACTGAAAAACACAAAAGAATCCTAGGAGACTTCACAAAACAGAATCCTTTCATTACCATCTTTTGGAAAAGGTCATGTTTGTCCCTATATCGATGCACTTCCCGATTTACTCTGCTAACTCCTCCCATCCTTCTGGACTCAAAATGGGTAACAGTTTATAACTCTCTTATTCTCATATTCACTTTCATAAATGCTTCCCATTCTTATCTTTGGCTTCCCTGCATACAGTTGACTATTACTTCCTTAAGTATATCCTTATGGGGTCTACTTTTAAAGCTCAAAGTTTCAAAACTTCAAATTTTTTATGGTCGAGATCATAAGATCAATGTTTTGAAACTTTAAACTGTTTAAATGGAGATCAGCGTACAGCATAGAAGGGGAAATTTACCATTTTCCTCGCTGTAGTGTGATCATGGAGTTGGTATATTTAATTATCAGGGGGCAATATTATGGTCTCAACCATATGAAATTCAAAGTTTTCAAACTTCACGCTTTAAAAGTAGACCCATCTTTACATATATCCCACCATTCTAGAGTCATTTTGTCCCTCTTACACATCTCTCTTATTCATTTTAAACTGCATTTTCACCACCATTTATATTAGAGATCTCCACTGTTTTATAGTTTTATACTTCTCCTTCTCTCTCTCTTTCTCTTTCACTCTCTCTCCCTCTCCTCCCTGTATTTCATCTTATAGTGGGGGGTGGGGGCATGATCAGCTAAATTAATAGAGCCTAAGTCTGAATCATTAGCTCTTAATGGATGTTTTATATAAATATAACTTCTGTCTTTCATAGATCACCTGTTATGTTTTGAAAAGTAATACATTCACCCCACTGGCTCCATTCCATCCTCAAATCAAGTTACTGTGACTACAGACCTTAAGTGTTGTAAGTTACATTTTATTTTTTATTTTCTTCCATACATAGTTTACATCTATCTGATTCCACATCCATGTCTGCCTTACTTAATTTAAAATTCTACCCTTGTAATATTACAAACATTTAATTCTACCCTTGTAATATTACAAACATTTCCTACTGGAAAGTTATCAGCTAAAAAAATATCCTCGCAGATTGTCTTATAACAGGCTGAAGTGGAAGTGTGTCAATGCTATTGTCATCAAACATCCTTTATATA
Source organism: Protopterus annectens (assembly GCF_019279795.1). NCBI lineage: Eukaryota > Metazoa > Chordata > Ceratodontiformes > Protopteridae > Protopterus > Protopterus annectens. The sequence continues at coordinate 1,465,667,279 of NC_056725.1, forward strand.
TCCCTTCCCCACCGCACAGCAACATATTGGGAGTATTATAGTTTCATAACTTAAATAAGTACTAGATGAACTGCCCTTGTGGACAATTTTAAGCCTAGACAAATTTCCTTTTTATGCTCAGATCAACCTATCTTATTTCAGACATTGTGTTATTCTATGAAGGACACATGGTTTAGGCTTTGTATCCTTTTAGTAAGGTGTTTCTCTGGGTGTTCCAGTTGTCACATGTATATGGACATATGCATGCCAAGGGGGCATTATATTTAATGATTAGCCAAATGAGGCCTGCCCATGAAGCATCACTGTCATCCAAACTCCCAACATTCCCTTCTTTCTTTATTATAGCTTGAACCAAATACTACATGATAATATTCCTAATTTACTTAGTTTATTCAGTGGCACTTAAGTGAGTTTCCTTCAAAACTGTCATCTTTAAACTAGTCTTCCTATATGAATTCATGACCCTTAATCTAGTCTTCTTGTATGTATTCAAGGCCCTATTCCTGTTGACCAGGTTTGCCTATTGATTAATTTCTTTATTGCTTTTGTGTACTAGGAAAGTCTAACTGGGAGCAAGACCTCCCTTTCAATGGAAGCCAGGGGAAAAAAATCCAGACATACAGTTTATACGAATTGATTATATACATTATAATAACAAAAAGATGAGGGTACATTAAAATCTCAGAAAAAAATGGTCAGTTATGTACAAAATATGCAATGTTTTAAAAAGACAATACATGTTATGGGAGGTTGTAGAAGGCTGGCATAATGGTAAAGGTGATTGCCTTATAGACACAAGGCACAGGGTTTGATTTTAACATGGGGTGACTAACTTGGCTTAAAATGGCCCACAAGGGCAGTTAGCCTAGTATGAACCTATGGTCAAACTTTTGCAGATGAAGAATATACAAATATATACAGTAAGTGGTCCACATCACTGGTGAAACAAGATTCTTTAGAAATGCAATAGAATGTATCAAATAGTAGAACAGGAGGAGGAGGAGGAGGACATTAACAGTTTGGGACTTGCTATCCTAGTCACATTCCATCCGAAGTTCTACTTATTGACCTTCACCCTTTTAGAACATATAATGATCCACAGCTGCAGCTAAACTAGCCTCCTTATTGATTGTCCCATAACTTTATTTATAATTACTTTAATCCCACCTCCTTCTGTTCACATTATTGGGTGAAAGTGATCCTACTCCAAATAGTTCACACACTTCAAAATCATTAATTTATAGCATCTATGTTTAAACAGCTCCTACACTTCTTTCAAGATGAAGCAATTGCCTCTCATTTAATGCCACTCATCTGTCTTTACCCACCAGTCATGATGCTGTTAAATCAAGTCAACAAAAGAGACATCACACCGGTGTCACTCTACCTATTGAAGCCACAAACTTTGCACATTGATTATTTGTGCATAACTTTAAAATCATAATTTAATATTTCTGTGACTCTTCTCTTCATCTGCTTTTTGTAGTTTTTAGCTTTAGGTTTATTTCCCTTAGCTTTAGCCCTGACAAACTTATTAGTGCAAATTTTAGTCAAGTTAATACTTTGTATGGAGACATTAAAAATCCTACAAGTTGCATCCCCCCTTGTTGCACATATCCATCCGTTCTCCTCACCTATCTTCAGGAAAACCATCAGGCTATATTATCTATACTGAATATATCTTAAGACAGATCATATTATCACATTGTAATTATTCACTCGGTTTAGAATAAGGTAATTTCTACAACTTAATATTCATCCAGTGAAACTATATCATAATTACTAATATGGCCCTTTTCATTTCTTATGAAATGCATTATGGATGACCAATCATGATCCTCTATACATAGATTTAACACAAATCTTTGTTTTTCTGCACACACATAAAGCTGTTTCTAATAACTTATTTACCAAACATTTAACAGTTACCTCTTCTCTAATCATAGGTTTGTCCCCATTACAGTATTGCACTACAGAACACATCCACGAGACTTCATGGCTCCTATTCATTTGCATATCTGCTTTTAATCTAATAATACACAGCAAGAACTTATCTTAATAAGAAACCATTATTAAACTTGCATTATTAGTTGAACCATTAATTGCTGAATATCAACACAATCTGCTTATGTTTTCATGCCACTCCTTAAAATACATGTAAATTGTATTCTTTATTCTGAAATGCAACACAATTGTTTTTTATTCAATAAATGCATCATGCTCCTTACAAAACTTCTCTTGGAAAATTCTTGAATTTAGTGTTTCTCTTATCACAGGTCTATTGACCAGCTTTCATTATCATAATTTATTCCTAGTTCTAATATGTTCTTAACATTACATTTCAAAAACATTTATGTAAAATAAAACTGTTACTGATATTTCAGTTAATCATTTATTAATTGCATACATATTCACAGAACCCATCCACATTGTTGCATTATTCAATCAGAATGCATGTAAATAGGAGTCTTTTTATCTTTCCTTTGCTGCTTACTTCATCCTTTGTTCAAGGTCATAAGATGGAGTATACAATATGCAGCTGATTATTTTTATGCCTTTCACTTATCCATTTACATGTTTCCATTAAGCAACAAAGGAAAAAGAACAATATTCAATAAAGACACAGTGTTATTTTTAAAAATCTAAAATAAGTTGCGACTTTGTACTGCAGTTCTCTTTGCTAGTTCTCTAATCTCTTTTGATTTATTTCTATTTCATTGAGCAGCTCTTTGACTTCATAGAACATCTGCATTTTCATTTCCCATTACGCAACAACATTCAACTTGAGTCAAATAGGAAAATCCATTCAGTTTTCAGTTTTCAGCTCAAGTCTCTTATTCAGTGTTCTGTGATGGTTTAGCTCCCTTCTTATAACTGTCATTGATTTAGTCCATAACTTTCTCATATCTGATACTCAGAAATGACTTAGTTGCAGTCAGTCTGGCTAGTGCCACATTCTTCGATTATTAAAACTGCAAGCTCCTGCAAGCTCCTGCATGACTGCCTGCCTCTTAAACAGAGGAATTGACTCTTTGGCTGTGCTCTTTCAAGAGGGGAATCTGCTGCTCACCTCTGCCTTCTGCAGGTAACTGTATGCCACCCCTTCCTACTCATCACTAACCCTCTCTCATCAAGGTTTCTGTAATGCTTTCCTCACCACCTGTAGTGTCACAAAAGAGTCCTTCAGCAAACAAATGTGTTCTACTTCTCAGAAATTGACAACCTAAAATTAGTCCCCTGCAATATCTACTGCCAATCTCTTGAAAAGGTCCCTGCATATGCCATGTTGCAAAAGTCTATTTCTCTCAATAAATCCTCTGCTTTCACAACTCTTCTAATTACTCACTGGCTTCCATGGCAGAGATAACATTTTTTCTTACATGTATCTCAGAATGCATCAGAACTATGTTTGGAACTTAAGGACCACTCTTTTGTGGTTGACAAGCAGTCCCATTGGTTCTCTTTGGCAATGTCTCCTGCTCTGACACCTCAGATGACATGGTAAACTAGCTTCTCATAAATAAAATTCTCACAGTACCTACCCTCCATAACCTCCACTACTCCTATTGTGACATTTTACTTCTCACCCTATCATCATGATTGAGCAGTTCCGTGGCACACCACACTTTTGTTCCCAGTGCTTCATCCTTTGTTCAAGGCCATAATATGGAGTATATGAAATGGATGCTCAGACAAAGCAGAATCTACCTGCTTATTATCATTTTTCTACTAGTAATCTTCAAAATGCTAGCTCATTCACTGAAGCTTAACAAAAATTGCCTGTAACAATACCTCTTTGCTCTATTTTTCAGTCCTCCTCCTCAGACACGATTGTTTGGACAATCTCCTTTCCTTTAAGCATTTAAGATAGTTTCAAATTTCTCTGAGACCGAGGCACTCTTTAATCCTTTGACTGGGCATAAAAAAAATCTTTGGCACCCAATTATGATATTTGCATTTTTTTAATCAAATTTAACTTACTTTTGTTTTGTTTTTTTTTTTTTTGTTTTTTTTTAATAAAAGAACAGCTGGCTAGTACAACACTTAAAGTTCAATTGGTCAGTCAATCAAAATCAAAACAATTATTTAAGAGCCTATAAACTAAACATATCATGATACTAAACCTCAGACAATGTGTAGACAATATTACAATCAGCACAATAAATCCACTGGCATGGCAGGCATCCTATCTGTTAAAAAGGTCTCAAAACATTGTGAAAGATCTGTCTCTTGGCAACACAAAACAATAACTTGATGCTACTCATTACTCTACGGCAAGTCCTACCAGTCAGGTTCATGATGGGAAAGGCTTAAACCTAAGAAATGTCATCAGTTCTGTGACAATGGATGAAGGGTATAGTAAGCCGTTAGGGCACCAAAGATTCCTTTACATAGGTGGGATCTTGATCATGTATGGCATTAAGCACTTTCACATGTCCTGCTCAGCAAGAAGTCAGTACAGACAGCAAAAAAAGAACTGTAGTATAGCATTACCCTGAGATTTCCAGTAAGGAATGAAGTTGGTGCAAAACTCGATACATGCAGCAACATGCAGCACAGTGTAGAGTTAATTGTTTTGAATCCCTTAATTTAAAAAAAATCAACACAGGGCAATGAGCAGGATCTGTGTAGCAAACAATTAGTTCAGTAGTAGAATAGAATACTTGATATGTGAGATAATCCTCATTTGAGGACAACAAGACTATATCTTGACTAATATGTGGTTCTGAACAGACTCCAGCCTATGATTCCATTAGTAGTTAATCAATATGGTCGTAAGAACAGGACATGTGGAAGACTTTAAAGTGACAACTAAGACCACTGCAACAGCTTTTAATGGGCTGAGTCTGAAACAAACAGCTGTCTGCCACATCTTTATAGTCCCCATGCTCTAGCATGAAAAAAAGTACATCTAGATGTCATCAGCTTAGCTGTGGAACACCAGTCATTTCTAGTGATATAGGTCATTAAGTAGCAGTATGTACATAGTGAAAAAATACTGGATGCAAAATAGACCCAATGGGACCAGAAAATAAGAATTTACACAGAGGAAGAATTAATCCAAAGAGCACCCTCTGAGTTGCCCCTCGGGAAATGGCAATGACAGCACTACAGTACCACAGTAGGTCTTCAGGTGCTTATATGAATCAAATGGTCCATTATGCCTGTTGTGATTTAGCCATCATGCAGGACCAGTTGGAATAATACAGTTAAACATGTAGCCACTAGAAGATCACTGACCATTTAAGTATGAACAGTGACAGTGCTGTGAAAGTTTCATAAACTGGACAGAACAGACTACAGATTCCAAGAGGTGCTGAATGACAGAGACAGCTGAAGGCACTGCACTTACTAAGTGAAGCTTATAATTAGACTCAGACGACTACTTAGTCAAGAATGTAAGGTTATTGCCATGCAACAAGTTAAAATTAATACTTTTTTTTTTTTGTGGGCTGACATAACTTTCAAAGGCAGCTTCTAACTTGGGATCACTTGCTCCCAGGACCAGTGTTAGCATTTTGGGGGCACCCAGCAAATGTCAAGTTGGGGGCCCCCTGGCCACTTTCAGTCTAAGTATCACCCTGTCACTGCCACTACTTCTATTCATCTTTTTAGTTCTTGCTGCAGGCTGTTAGGAGTAGTACACACAGACTGACCTGTAGTTACAATGATCTTATTACAACAAGCATACATACCACACTGTGTTGGTCCATCTCACAAAGAGACATTTCCAGTTACTGCCATTTAGGTGTAACAAAGATACATTACGACAACTCTATGTACAGGACAGAACTAATATGCAATGGAACCCTAGGCACTGGTTACTGTTTCAGCCCCCGACAAAAAAAAAACACACACACACACACACACACACACACACACACACACACACACACACACACACACACACACACCCCCCACACACACACACCCTCCAGCGTTCCCCTCTGTTTTCCCTGTGTTGGGCTTCCCACTTATGCACATTCATTTTTTTCTTCCATTTCTCACATTTTACCTTTTTTTCTTCAGCTTTTTCAAGAAGCCATAACTTTATATATGTTCTAAAATGCTTTTTAAGTTTATTTTTTTTCTTTTTACCCAATGATGGCTTGAACAGAAATGATGATTAAGGAAATAAATTCAATGTTGCTGGTCAGCTTTAGTTTTCCTTGTGTCTTTTTGATATACTTTCTTGTCAGCATAGAAATAACCATTTAGGAAATAACTCCATTAAGCCGCTGCCCCCAGAAGCTAGAGCATTTCCCAACCTTTTAATCCAAAAGTGGCCTAAACAAAAATTATGAGTAAGAAAAAAGAATTTCAGTCTTTTTTTCTTTCAATGAAGACATAAGTTGTACCCAAGACTTAAAATTCAAAGCTGTCAAAAATAGGAGCTCCAAGTAAATTAAAATCTCAATTGTGAGGATACACAGATCCTGTATGGGAATACTGCCTGCATCACTAATCCTCCCAAAAAGACAGTCACTGCCTATGCAACCCTCTAGTGTTAGATTGGGATGAAAGCAGAGGTTCAAATGGCCACAGTCATGTATTTCAAGTGACTGCTGAAATACATACATACATATATATATATATATATATATACAGCATGCCTACTAACTCCTCGATCCTAACCCCAAAGGCAACCAGCTGTATATGTGTCTGATGTTTGATTGTGAAAAAAGTGAAAATAAATAATGACTGCAATAATGTATTCTACTTTACTGCTACCGGGCAGTACACTGCCCCTACAGGAGCTAAAGTAACTTTCTTTGTATACCTCTGAGGTCTGTTAGAAAAGTAAAGGAAATGATGACTACACAATCCCCAGCACCCACATAACCTATGGTAAATTTCTGTACACAAGCATCTGAGCAGGGATGTTTTAGAATGTTTGTGGTTGAGGACAAAAGCTATTATCAGTTTTATCCTAACAGGGCCGCATCATATAACTCCATCCAGGCTAAAGAGTGCAATCAGAAAATGAAAGCATTTTTTCTCCTCATTTTTCCTCAACCAAAAACAGCTTTTTTGGGGTCCCCACAGTCAAGGATGATTAAGGGAGCCCATTGTATCTATTTATACAGTCTAGGGAGTGGAGGCCACCCGATACCTAGAAGATCTAAGTGTCTGAATGCCTATGACATACATTATGCCTTACTTTTGAAATATAATCACTTGTTGGCTACATTTTTTTATTGATAGCCAGAAGAATAATGTGTGTGTGTATTATTGGATGTGTGTGTGTGTGTTATTGGATGTGTGCATTGATAAAAATCAGTGATATTTTACACACGCACGCACACACACATCACAGCAATGTTAATTTTATACTTATTTCAGCAAGTACATTGTACAACACTAGTACTGCTACACAAGATCAGTGACTTCTGCTTAGCAGTCATCAAACAGCAACAGGGATAAGACAGTTTTTTTACCTCAGTAAGTAGTAAATTAATACCTAACACCGTCCCTGATTTCACAGATATTCCTTATTTTGTCTCATAATTTTACTCTGTCACACTAAATCAAGTAATCAGAGTTTTACACTTATTGTCTAAAAAATGTGTGTTGATGCAAAATGTGTTATTCTAGTAGCTTTATTAAGTGAATTAGAGTAATATATAAAATGTGTTCCTCATTTTGAGACTTTATTATGCTATTATTTTTATCACCGAACAGAATCCTTCAGCAAAGATGTTGATAGTTATAGTATCAGTTGTTCTGCCAGTATATATAAAACCCTGAAAAAGAAACCATCCCTGAAGATTAGAAGCATCAGCTCTTCTTAAACTCCTCAGTTTGCAATGAGATTGGTTACCCTGGGCTGCTGATCTCTCTAGTGCTTACTTTGCTTATGTTGATTACTGCTTTGCCCTAACAGGGTCATATTACAGTCCTGTTCAGGTTAAAGAGTGTAACTGAAAATTAATACATTTTTTCTCCTCATTTTCCCCAACCAACAGCAGCTTTTGTGGGGCCCCCAACCAGTCAATGAGGATTAATGGGCCCCCTGCAGCCACAGTTATTGCAGGTGCCTAAAGCTGGCTGTGTTGTTAATTTTAGTGAAGGGGATGTCAACCAACAGGGCTTAATTAGGCTGGAACATTATATCATTGGTAAAATATTTAATGAAATTGTAAAGTTTGTTACTTGACAAAATATTGTTACTATAACTAAAGATCTTTGAATTTTGAAGGAGATAAATACGAGTTATTGTTACTTACATGGTTTAAGTATACAAGCTTGCTGTACTAGCTTTTGTTGGTTTGACAGACATGTTACAAAATATCAAGATAACATAAGTTGCAATGGTTGGGCCCCCCCCCCCAGGACCAGGGGGGGCCCCAGTGACCGCAGGGTTCGCTGGTGCCTAAAACCGGCTATGCTTGCTCCCAATTTCCACTTGTAGCCCTGTGATGTAATTCTGGATTCTACATTACATGTATACATATGAAATTCATCAGCCTCCTGAGGGATGGTATAAACAGCTTCACAGCCCCTCCCCACTGTAGGAACTGGTACCAATGTCCAAATCTACACCAAAGTACTATACAAGCATTTATATAGATGCATGGGATCAGGAATACCTGACAGGACAAAATCATCCTCCGCAAGGAAGAGTAAACTTGTCTGGTGGACATCTGCAATAAAGAAACTATATAACAAAAGGAAAATATTGCTGCCCAGGACCAAGAAAGAGCAGATGCCCAATTGGAAGCAATCTCTCCTTAGCCTGAGCAAGCAAATAAGAGCACTAGTGAAATCCTCTAAAACCAACTTTGAATCCAAATTGGCCACATCTACTAGAGAAAATCATAAGGACTTCTTCACATATGTCTGCAATCTCCAAGGAATACCCATATCTGTTCAGAACTTGTGGTCAAGGACACCACATACACAAATGCTGTAGATATAGCCAATCTACTAGCTGACAGATTCAGCGAAAACTTCTCCCTTCTGTCCCTATCAGTAAATCAGGACATCCCCAGTACCTGCCCCCACCCCACCCCTTATCTCTAGGGAACAGGTCATTACTGCCCTCCCAAAGGCAAAAACATACAGCCTCCATGGAAACCAATAACATCCCAGGCTGCATCCTACATGAACTCAGGAATGAATTTACACAATCATTAGGCACTCTATTCAACCAAAGCCTGAGTACCGGCTTTGTCCCAGCTGAGTGGAGGACAGCCACTGTAATTCCTTTACACAAAGGTGGAGCATTCACAGATCCAGGAAAATATAGCCCCATCATCCTAACTAGCCTGATCTGCAAGGCTATGGAATGGATTATCATGGACCTCATTAACAGGGACAATGGCAACCTCCAAACACTCAACAATGCACAGTTTGGCTTTGTCAAAGTGTGGTCATGTCTGTTAAATCTGGCTGACTTTTGTGAGACAGTCACCAAAGCCGTGGACAAGGGGAAGATGGTGCACACCACCTACCTTGACCTGACCAAAGCCTTTGACACTATTCCCCTCTCAGGCATAGTAGATTAACTCTCTCAACTAGGCATCAATCTATATGTTATCAGATGGGTTGCAAACTGGGTCACTGAAAGAACCCACCTAATCAAAATAGGGGAAGCCACCTCAAGCAGTAGACCCGTAACAAATGGCGTATTCCAGGGATCGGTCTTGGGGCCTCTGTTATTCGGGATATACTTCTCTGAGGTGCAGGCCAAATCCAGTGGGCTATGGCTGACCAAGTTTGCAGATGACTGCACGCTGGATACAGTCATCACTTCCCCAAGTGATGTGGACATCCTCCAAGAGGGTCTCTCCCAAACAAATGACTGGTGCCAGAAACATGGCCTCAAGCTGAATGCCAAAAAATGCATCATCACCCCTTAGGAGAGAGTGACATCCACACATATTATCACATTAATAACAAAGTCCTAAGTACACAATCATTAGTGAGGGATTTGGGCACCAAGGTTGATAGCAACCTGACTTTTGACCACCATGTTGCTTCCATTGTATGGAAATCTTTCTACATGGCCCACCTTGTAAGTAAGTGTATCTCATCCAGGGACAAAGAGGTCATAACATCCCTGTATTCTTCCCTTATAAGGCCAATTATTGAGTACAATGGTCCCTTCGGCATGTACCTCGCAAAGCACATACAGCAGCTGGACAGACCACAGATGTTCCTCACCAGGAGAGTCCAGGGCCTCAAACATCTACCCTAAGAAGATAGGCTAAAAGCCCTGTCCCTCTACTCAGTTTCATACAGACTCCTCAGAGGTGACCTCTACCTGGCATACAAAGCAATCTCAGACTCTGCCTTGATGGGACTGCTGCATATCTGTAAGTCAAGCTGTACTCAAACAACCCATATATGCAACCGCAACCTGGTCTGTGATATCAATAGGACTTGTTGACAGGACAGATCTGTATCCCAGAGACTCCCTGGTCTGTGGAATAGACTCCCTCTCCATGTCAAGCAGAGTACCTTATTAACCCTTTTTAAGCGCAACTTGGATACCTGGATGGGAAACAAAAAATACACCCCTGGGATTCCACTTGTGTCCTTGCTGGACAGGGGCTTTGGGTGCTGACTTGTCTAAACATGGGTTAAACTCTTGGCTAGGCTTATAAGGACCTTGGGGCCAATAGCCTCATGACCTACTATGATCCTATGATCCTATGATCTTCATTTCTTTAGTTTGTGCAACTTCATTCCAAACTGGGGAGGAGAACCAGTGCCAGCATTATTTTTGTGTACAATGCCTATGCCTTGCCCCTACACTTTGTAGTAGCTCTAAATGATAGCAGAGTTTTTTAAACATCCATTGGGATCAAGGAGGACACCGAAGAAACTAATTAATGTACAAAGAGTTCAGGGTGTAAATTAACTTAAAAGTTATAAATACTGCTGCAAATCCTAATGAGATAAAATTAAGGAAAACATTCTCTCTCTGTATGTATGTATGTATATATATATATATATATATATATATATATATATATATATATATATATATATATATATATATATGTATATATATCTATATATAGGTTTACATGCATAAGGTCGAAACGCACATGGCCGAATTGTACATATTCCGAATTATAATGTTGAAAAAAATAAGTCCAAAAACAGAGAATGCCGAATTATGTTATTCACAAATGTTGAATTCAACATTCGAAATAACTGCCATAGCACAAATCAGAATGTAGATATCCACAAACACAGATCTGTTAGGTTGTAAGTTTGAAGTAAACAACACATAGCAGTGTAACACTAGTCCCCTACATGGGTATAACGGATACACTGTACCTCCATATGTCCTTAACAGACCTAACATACTTCATGGCATGTTCCATCAATAATTTCCGCCATTCCCTTCATGCAGAAGTGACAGCACTTAGCCTGGATAGCAGAATACACTCACTGTATCACAATACATCTGTAACAGACATTATACGATGATCTAACAACAATTCTTGCCATTCCCTTCATGCAAAAGTGACAGCACTAAGCATGGATTGCAGAATACACTCACTGTATCACCATACATCCTTAACAGACTTCATGCCTTGACCCCATATTTTTTTTGCTTTTAATTTATGCAAGAGTGACAGCACATTGTGTAGATGACAGGAAACACTCACTGTGAATAGGTAAACCTAATTTCCACACCCGTGCTCTGTGGCAGAATGAACTAATAAGCACCCCATGTCCTTAACACACCATGAATTAAAATGAGCAATGCTGGGCCAGTAGTGATATTAATCCACACAGCATCAAGTCATCCCATTTGTCAAGTAGGCTTTGGAAAGCACGTTCCTTGATTTCCAGTCTGCGTCTCTTCTTTGTACTTGGCAATCCTGATATGCACCTAGCTATTAGGTCTTCCACATGATTCTGTTCAAGTTGGATGGCATGTAGCACGTCCAACAGGAATAGCCGCTGCTTCCCCATGAGGATCCTCAACCACCTGTGCCATCCCTCCACTGCGTTCTGTGTCCTAGGGTATCCCAAACCAGTAGTATCGTACTGGTTCCAGAACTCAACCTCAAAAAGGGGTGGATGCCTTTCAGCAGTTAATCCCCTCATGCCATACATATATTCCCGGGTGTCCAATCAGATAGTTCTCTTTAAAGAAGATACAGACCTGCTGTCTGAACTCTGGGAAATCCTTTTCAATATCAGCAAAAGTGTCACTGAGATAAGTTGGATTGACAAACGCGAGAGCAAGTAATTGCTTACATAACCCTGCAAAGGCTGCATCGCCAAACTCTTTCACCAGATGTACCCACTGTATCTGCCTCCAAATTATTTGGCAGAAGTGGAGCCAACAGCCTTTTTTGAGTGTCTGCAGCAATGCTGCCTGTATGGCATTGACAGCACCCCTCGCAAAGTCAGACATGACCATTCATGGGGTCAAATACAAATCATGCTTCCCACACATTTCTACCACCATGGCCCAGAACAGCTTGCAGCATTCTTTGGTTTTACATGGCAGAATGCCATATACTAAAGGGACTACCTTTTTACTAACTGACAGGACTAGTGGACCGTGGATCGTATACACCTGCCTGCACTCCCTGGTACTGATAGAGAATGTACCATCAACTAGTATAAAGTCAGCAGCACACAATAGCCTCAGGTTACCCACCGTAGTATCACTATCCGGACAACTTGCTCAGCTACCTCCCCCTGTTCTATGATGAATGTGCCATTTTTCAATGTAGCATTTCACTAGACAGGTCCTGCAGGGACTGCAGGTCCTGTAACATGGCAACCTTCTTCCTGTGCCTCAGTCTAGTAACACTCACCTTCAATGCCTTGGTGTTTGGCAATTCATTTACTACAGCGATGGATGTACTCGCCAGCACCTCAGATACCATTTTGCAAGGGTCTTCAACAGAATTGTGAGCCCTTTAACGTATCTGTTCACAGACCTGACACACCTCAGACTGCATTGGATCCGGGCCATGGAAATGTGCACTACTTTTGGTGAGAACGTGTCCATTGCTTCCACATTCTGTGATGCACCTACCCTTGCACTTGTCCCTGCTTTTCTTATACAGCACCAGTAGTGCTTCAGGCCAACACATTTCTCATGATAGTGCTGGTAACTATCTATAAACATTGTGTCTTTCCCCTTCTGGCTTTTGACTGTGTTGTATGTCTGTACTATAGTACCAGAATTATTGGAAAAGCTTTCCTCCTCAGCCAACTGAAAGTAAACAGGACTTGACGTTACAATGCTATTCTGCTATACCTGCGCTACTGATCTGTACCATTGCAAGGTATTTCTACATACCGTGTATGTTTGGAATACCTGCTACTTTCATGTCACTCACCTGTGTGGATGAAATGCATGCTGGAACGCCTTCCTGTTTGTAGCAGGAAAGGACATCGTTATATGATAATGTGCGAATAACATCACAATCGGATGTGGAATGTCGAACCACACATTGTCGAATTTAGGCATTTGATCGGCATTTAGCAGTTTGATCTTTTTAAATTCGGAATTATGCAGACTGAGGATTCAGTTTTCGACATTTTTGCATTCAGATATCAATCAGTCACTCATATGCATGTAAACCATATATATATATATATATATATATATATATATATATATATATATATATATGTATATATAGGTTTACTATCATATTGACAGAAGATGTGGAAAGGATGTTTTCAATGGTTTGTATTAGCATTACCTACCAAAGTCAAGCTGCTGCCTATGCAAAACAGATACCGAAGACACACAAGAGCGAATGCCAGTGCCAGTGTGCATTCGTACTTTTCTGAGTTCAGCATTCTGAGTGGAGATCGCAATACAGTGGAGATCAGGACATATATCCATTCCTTCACTGTAGTGCATCCTTGGAGTTTGTATATATAATTAGTTGTGTGAGGGGGGCACAGCCCCCATACTGGGATGCCGGGGGGCTTTCCCCCCTGCTAAACGTGCTGTGGATGGCACTAGATGTTGAAGTAAGTTTGAAAAAATGTCAACAGTTCGGATTTGAATTGTTGACAGTTTTTAATTCATTTTTGTGATAATTTGGTAATGTTAATTTCGACAATGTTTTTCGAGTAAGTGATTACTCAAAACATTGTTGAAATTATGATGGTAAACCATATCTATATATAAATATATATATATATATATATATATATATATATATATATATATATATATATATATATATATATTTATATTCACTTTATAATCTGGAAATACTGAGATCTCGAATTTCAGTATCTCGTGATTATAAAGCCGAATATTCACAATATCAAAACCCCAAAAGCGCGAAATTGAAACATCACGTCTTATAAATACATCCTTCACCACACAAACAAACATAGATGCACCTTCCTCCCCACACTACAGCAAACCAACAAAACACAAAAACGCACACAAACACAACAACATAAATACACACACCTACTCTACATATAGGCAGGGGGCTGCACCCCCCCCCCATACCCCCGCTATCTATATATACTAACTCTGAGGTTGCACTAAAAAGACAAAGACACTAAACCCACCACTACATACTCTATATTCCCCTTGCACAAACACACACCACATATGTACAAACACCACCATTTTCAATACTTAACACACTCACAGTCTTACCTACCTACCCTAACCTATACCTAAAAATTCCCAACACACTCACATACACTCACATCCCTACCCAAAACCCTTAAAAAACAGCACTTACCTGAATCTCCACATATATCCACACAATGGCAGGCAAACCATATCCCACAGCACACCCACCTTACAAACACAGCAAATCCCACATACCGTGCTACCACAACCACGAATTTGACACTTCGAATTCGGTCAAGTGCAGTTTCACTCAACTGCACTTTCGGCATTTTCATCTCGAGATACTGACATTCGAGTGTGTGTATGTGTGTGTGTGTATAGATATAGATATAGATATAGATATAGATATAGATATAGATATAGATATAGATATAGATATGGGTTTACATGACTTCATTGAGTTTTGGGAAACTTAAAATTTATATGGTCAAGACAATATGATTGAATTTCCTAAAATTAAAAAAAAAAAAAAAAAATCTATCCCAATGATTCATTAAGCTCTGCACAATGTGCAGGAATAGTGCAAGAGCTGCTGCATGCAATATGGCTGACGAGCAATCAGGAACGAGCTCCCACGACATGCACGAGCGCTCCTGCACTATTCCTGCACGGACACCACTGCTATATGCTAATTATCTCATTTGCTGGTGAAAAACACACAAATGAGGTGAATTAGCAATCTAGGAAGCAGGTAGGCATCTGTGCAGGAATAGTGTAACCTGCAGAAATGTATTTGGTTACTAATCAAATACATTTCTGCAAATTACAAAATGAAGGTATGACAGCCTCAAAGAAAACCTGTTTTCAATGGACTAGGCATGCCAATGGCTAAATATATGGCCACTGGCATGATAAATAGCTGCAAAATTATAAAAAATAACTTTTATTTTTTGGGGGCTGATTTTGGCTGTTTAAGCGTAGGGCAGTGGTGCGCAAACGGGATCAGGCTGAAAATAAGAAAAAAGTGGGAAATAAGCTTTTAAACCCAAATCAGCATTTTGCCATGATAGTCAATGGCATGCATAAGACAACAATTCCAGGGAGTAGTGGTTTCTAAGGGGGAAGGCTGAGTGTGACTGTGGTAACTATGAATTAGCATTCTGTTTTATGCAAATGAGGGGATTGAAACTGAATCACAGATTTCCTCTCAGTGTTATTTTGCACCCAACTGTGTAGGTGCAGCAAATCTAAGAGCTGAATGACTTCATAAGAGGGTGTGTCATGCTTGCTGTAAGCTCGTTGGAGCTCTGTGGCTCGTGTTTTTCCTTAGCTAAGCACAGCTAGGAAGAGGGGGTGTCAGATGTTCCGGAGAACTGTGTGCATAGCCTAAACGGGTGTGTGCGCCACGCACCGGGTTTTAAACAAAATAAATAAATAACAGGAAATAGCAGCTCTGTTCACATCTGAGCACTGGGTATGTGTGGCATGACTCTAGGTATAAACAGGAAGCCAATGGGAAGGGAAAATAGCAGTAGGAAGGTAATCAAGGAGAACTAGCAGAGCTGGCAGGTGGAATGTAGCAGAATCTGCCAAATGCACGTCCTGCAGTCCAGCACACTACTATAAACTATGCAAATACCTTTCAGACTGGTTTTTGGGTAAACAGCAGTAGGAAGGCAATCAAGGAGAACTAGCATATCTGGCAGGTGAAATGTATCAGAATCAGCCAATTACACATAGAACAGCCTAGCACACTACTATAAAGTATGCAAACACCTTCCAGTCTGGTTTTTCCCACAAACTCTACACAGCTGGTGTACACAGGCGGGGAAATTTTACCTGACAAAACTAACAAAATATTAGAGGCTGCTGTCACTCTCATACATCAATATGTGCAAGATGCTGAGGGTGGTGAGGATGTGAATGCTGATGACCAACCCACAGTGAAGAGAAGGAGAAGAGTGCACAGACCAAACGTAACCTACCAGGGGCTACATGAGCTGGAGATAGCAGAGCACTATAGGGTGAATGGTGACATTCTACAACAAATTGTTGAGCTATACTGGCCACACCTCACACACAGAACCAACAGAGGGGAACCCATCTCAGTGGATACCAAGGTATGTGTAGGCTTAAGAATACTAGCCACAGGTACCTTCCAAAGGCCAATTGGGGATATCATGGGGATCTCACAGGCATCAGCATCCAAGGTACTCCACCAGTTCCTGGATGCCGTGTCAGCACATGCCGGTGGGCACATATATTTCCTCAACAGCCGTGAGGTGTTGACCAGCAATATGCGTCTCTTCCACCAAATAGCAGAATACCCTGAGGTAGTGGGTGCTATAGACTGCACGCACATACACATCAAAGCACCACCTGGAGAGTGACGTAGGGTCTACATAAACTGCAAGGGCTTCTCCTCCATCAACTGCCAGGTTGTGTGCAATGCCTAGGGCATTATCTTGAATGTGTGTGTTGGCAGCCCTGGAAGCTATCATGACTCCCACATCTGGCATATGACACAGCTGTACCAGTCATTTGCCAGTGGGGATATCTCATATGGCTACTTAGTAGGGGATGCTGGTTACACACTGGAGCCGTAGCTGATGACACCCCTCAGAAATGCACACACCTGAACAAAAACTCCATAATGAGGCATATGCACAAACCAGAATAATAATAGAGCATGTGTTTGGGATGCTCAAGTCACGGCTCCACTGCATGGACATATCCAGTGGAGCCTTGCAGTACTCTCCAGCTACATGTACACAAATGTTCATAGTATGTGCCATGCTACACAATATGATCCTGTGGAAACAGCTGCAGCAGGAACAGCACGGGGCAAGGCCACGCAGCCCCCTGCCATTATCAAGGCCATCACAAGCACAGAGTGACTTGGAGGAGGAACTACCTGAGCCTGCCCATGTAGGCAGAAGAAGGCATGCCCAGTATGCCCAGGCCTTGGCAAAGAGACAATGTATAGCACATACACTGACACGGTAGGGACCCAGGGAATGACACCTCTCTCTGACTCGCACATACAGTAAAAGGGATGCCAAACATTACACTACCTTTGCTTTACCATGTATAAGGTGGGTACTATGTGCATCCAGCATAGTCAGCCCTCCCGCAAAGTACTAAATACTGGTACAGCCATGAAGTAAGTCACTCTTCCTATCAATTGCTGAATGAAGTAGTATGTTCTGATAGTTTTATCTATGGTATGGATGTGAGCATGCAAGGGAGACTGGTGGCTGAATAGGATGGCAACAGATAGCAGACACCTATATGGGCAGCATGAAATCCATAACAAATACTGCTGTCAACATACTAGGCAGTACTAGACAAGGTGACAAATACCACTGCATGTCGTGGCCAAATGTGTGTCTATAGGACACACACATGCTTGTCAGTGTGGCTCACATACCCACCATCAGCCTCAGACAGCAGGACAGGTGTAGATGACCATAAAGAAAGGTGGGCTAAGGCCTCCAATTGATGGCAATGGTTAACAGCCCCACTCCAGACCTACACAGACAGAATACAACAGGTATGGCAGTTGTATGGCAGTTCTGAAGGGTAAGAAGTCTTAAACTGAAATGTAGGTCAATAAAACCTAAGATCTGTACACTACTGATATGCCTGCAGTATGCATGATAGGTCAGAATGCAAAATGAAATGGAAGCCAACAGAGTACTTGAAATACCAGTACAGTCATGGAAAATGCTTAAAGTCATCAGGTGTGCACACCCCCATCCCATGTAGAAATGCAGTAACATGTAAGTGTGAGGTGTAATAACATTGGAGCACAGATTACCCGAGCTGGCCCAGTCTACAGGATAGATTGCTGCATGTGTACAATATGCAGGGGTCCATGTGTTAGGTTGTCATGTGTTCAATATTGTGTGGCAGTGGTCAGCTTGTAGGCATGGAGGCTGTGTGTTGGTGGCCTATGAGCATTACTGTGGATAACAGGGCCATGTTCTGACAACTGCAGTGCCAACCACAATGCTTCTCAGCAATACCAGTGTCAGCAGTTGTCCATACTCACTGTCCAGATGTCAATATCTGTCACTGTCTGAAAGATGGACATGCCATGGATGTGGACCCATACATACACACAGTACACAGGTGGAAGTACCCTAGACAGAGTGCATGAAATGTAACTGTCAACTGCACACAACTGTGGAATTGTACATACAGGTTAGCAGCACATTAGTTGTCTGTGTAGTATGGAATACTGATGTAGTCTGGACAATCACTGGCAGACCACAAAAGGTACAGTTATGAAGTAAATACAGACTGTCTATGTCCCTGCACAAGGCACCATAAGGGGAATGTCCCAGGTATATCTGTGAGTTAGTTGCAAGCAGCTTCCATATCACACATGCACTCAGCTCACCCCACTATAAGCCACATGTTTATCACAAGTCATATCCTTGCTGTTGGGAATGAGTACAGTATGACCTCACTTCTGTATAGGATTACCCAAAGAATGCAGCATGCTGAAGAGGTGTCTTATGCAGGTGTGTCCCTAGCTGTAAGCAGCACCCTGCATTCACCCGGACTGATGGGCCAATATGTACAGGAACTATTGCCATTAACACCTCAAACACTTACCCTGTCACAACAGGGGAATCCACTGGCTCACAGCCTGGGAATGTAGGAGTGACAGAATGCACTGGCCTGCTTCATATAGCCTGCATTACTACTAAATGGCCTACAGTCCTCTGTCAAATGCCTGTGCCTCACCCGTAGTGGCAATGTATGGTATCTCATGGGGTCACAAATAATAAAGTAACACAGTCAACAGAACAGAAATGCAAGGCCATATTGACAAA
Source organism: Protopterus annectens (assembly GCF_019279795.1). Classification (NCBI taxonomy): domain Eukaryota; kingdom Metazoa; phylum Chordata; order Ceratodontiformes; family Protopteridae; genus Protopterus; species Protopterus annectens. The sequence continues at coordinate 1,465,686,662 of NC_056725.1, forward strand.
TCCCAGTAGCATGCCCCCCATGTCCTACTGCATGAACTGGGTCCAATCCAGAAATAGTGCTGGGATGAAGGACCAACTATAGGGATACTTCCCAGATATTGCTTGCATAATGTTAGCACGAGGATAGAATAAAAGATTGGGAGGTGTAGATGCATGGACGTCATGGAATGTGTGAATTCTGAAACTCTGATGTGTGCACATACTACCCCTGCCTGCAATCCCAGTAATGGGTGGCTACAAACCTGCTTATAAACCACAATGTGAAGGGGAACTGGCCAGATATATGAACCCTGCCTCTGGGTAACCTGGGTGAATCTGTACAGCTGAGAGGTATGGCCACAGCAAGATATGGCCATTCTGTTAAGTAGATATATGTACAACAAGGGGATCCTCAGCCACCATACTACAAAGGTGCTGGACCATTTACACAGACCCATCAGCAAGTGTCTGCAGCTACCCTCGAGAATGGCAGGAGTGTGCAAGAATGCGTAGGCTGCGGACCGCAATACTGGACTCGGCTTCATTCATCTTGTATTTCCCAATAAATAACTGTGAGCAAATAATTATATCTGTCATTAGTCGATTACATGATACATCGCAGTGTAAAACAGTACATACGTCTGAATATTTCTGCTAACACCAACCATGTAACACAAGCAGCACAGACAGCAATAGTTACAGTATTCCCCTGTCACCCATTGTGACTCCATATTGTCAACCTATCTACAGATAACCTACAGAAACAGGTTGCTATTTGTAGGTTGAGAACATCAAACCCTGGACTGGAGTACAACCCTACCTGGAATGGATTAACACACTCAATACAAAAGGTCATACTGGGCATGCTCCTACACAGTGGACTATACATATCTGTCATTTGCAGATGTCTGTGCACACACACGGAACTGTACACCATTTATGTTTCACAGACACATTGGATAGGAATACTCACACATATCCAAGGCCAACACACTATAATATGTCAAGCATACACACACAAAGATGTGGAGAAGTGAGAGAAAGACAGTGACAGATACAATTCCATTATAAGGCCTGTCCGACCCACTGCACATCCAATTGGCCGATATTTCATGATGTGCAGATGTCAATCACTGTAGACATTCCTTTTGGTAGCCCTCAGCCTTACACTGCCTGTGGTGCTTGAGATAACTGTGTAGCACAATAGTAAAAACCAGTATTCATGTAGCATTTGTATACTCAGTCCTGTCAAATGTAAAGTTGTGTGTGAATGATTTTGTGTGTGTGTGTGTGTGTGTGTGTGTGTGTGTGTGTGTGTGTGTGTGTGTGTGTGTGTGTGTGTGTGTGTGTGTGTGCATGTTTCCAGAGGAATGATTGATGGCCCATTTAAACACACTGCACTCCCCATTGCCCATGTTAACACACCTGCTAATGTCAGTCACCTTGAAATAACCCTTTGGCCAACTCTCACTCCTGCAAGCTAAGTGGCGCTTGTGATAATTGTATAATACCATAATGTAGTAAACTAGTTAGGTAGGAGTTCTAATCCTTGTCATGGCAATTGTGAAAATGTGTGTGAGGGTGTGTGAGTGACACCTGTTTTGTGGTCATTCACACTTACTGCCCTTCCCTCACTCACCTTTTAGCACTGCAGCTGCTGTCACTCACCTTCAAAGATGCCTTTGGACAGCTGTCCAACATATAACTGCCATGGGGCTTGTGATAACTGCTTAATACCATAATGTAGAAAACTAGTTAAGTAGGAGTTCCTGTCTTGGCAACTGTGAAAATGTGTGTGTTTGTGTATGAGAGTGTGTGAGTCTTTGTTAACACCTGCTTTTGTGGTCATTCACACTTACTGCCCTTCCCTCATCCCTCATTTGAGCACTGCAGCTGATGTCACTCACCTTCAAAGATGCCTTTGGACAGCTCTCCAACATATAACTGCCATGCCACTTGTGATAACTGTATAATACCATAGTGTAGCATACTAGTTAGGTAGGAGTTCTTACCCTGGTCCTGACAGCTGCAAAAGTGTGTCTTTGTTGACACCTGCTTTTGTGGTCATTCACACTTACTGTACATCCCTCACAACTCATTTAGCACTACAGCTGATGTCACTCACCTTCAAAAATGCCTTTGGACAGCTCTTCGACATATAACTGCTGTGGCCCTTGCAATAACTGCGTAATACCATAGTGTAACAAACTAGTTAGTTAGGAGTTCTAATCCTGGCAACTGTGAAAGTGTGTGTGAGTGTGTGTGAGTTATTGTTGACACCTGCTTTTATGGTCATTCACACTTACTGCCCTTCCTTCACCCCTCCTTTGAGCACGGCAGCTGTCACACACCTTCAAAGATGCCTTTGGACAGCTCTCCAACATATAACTCCATGGCGTTTGTGATAACTGTGTTAATACCATAGTGTAGCAAACTAGTTAGGTATGAAATGTAATCCTGGTCCTGGCAACTGTGAAAATGTGTGTGTCTGTGTGTGAGTCTTTGTTGACACCTGCTTTTGTGGTCATTCACATTTACTGCACTTCCCTCATCCCTCCTTTAGCACTGCAGCTGATGTCACTCACCTTCAAAGATACCTTTGGACAGCTCTTTGACATATAACTGCCATGGCCCTTGTGATAACTGCATAATACTGGGTCTATATTAGAACATCGAAGTTTCACAACTTTAAATGTCCTAATATCGACCCCTATTCAGCGAATGCTGAAAATGGAGAAGCTGCAGAACACCAAATGTCTTCCTAGGGAAGGAATTCAGTTGGCCATTCCTATGGCTTCACTATTTTCAGCACTGTGGTGGAAAGTTACGGGTCGGCATCATGCAAGTGTGCGATTGTGTGGATGTGAGGGTTAGAGCGTGTTGTAGGTGAGTTAGGGTTAGGGCGCGGGTCAGGTAAGTGTGCAATTGTGTGTACGTGAGGGTTAGGGTGGGGTAGGTGAGTTAGGGTTAGGGCGCGAGTGAGGTGAGTGTGTGATAGTGACAGACCTTAGGGTTAGGGTTTGGGTTAAGATAAGTGGATAGCTGGTGGTGTATGTACAGTTTAGTGTAGGGTTAGATGTAGGATTCTAGGTGTATGTGTGTGGATTGATGTTTGTTTGGTGTGCTTGTGTTGTGTGTATGTGTATCAGAACAGCAAGTTTTTTCCCTGGGAAAAAATTTGCTGTTCTGCATGTTCGATATTGTCAGCGTTCGCAAAATAGGGGTCAATATTAGAACATTCGATGTTTTAAAAATTCGATGTTCTAATATAGACGCCATAATACCATAATGAAACAAACTAGTTAGGTAGGAGTTCTAATCCTGGTAACTGTGAAAGTGTGTGTCAGAGTGTGTGAGTCTTTGTTGATGCCTGCTTTTCTGGTCATTCACACTTACTGCCCTTCCCTCACCCCTCCTTTGAGTACTGCAGCTGATGTCGCTCACCTTCAAAGATACCTTTGGAGAGCTCTCTAAAATATAACCGCCATGACGCTTGCAATAACTGCATAACAATATAGTACCAATACATCGCTAAGTAGGGGTTTGAAACTCAGTACTGGCAAGTGTGTGTGTGTGTCATCAGTATCCTGGGTGGGTGTTGGTGTGAGTGTGTAAATAACAGGATCCATTGCAGGATGGGTTTTGCTACATTTTCATATTGAAGACCAATATGTCCCAATGTCACATTACCAGGCCAACAGTTGTCAAACACCTTAGATGTTGTTGTAGAAAATACACAGCCATACATTTATATATGGACAACCATTATAATACCCAGAGACCTCTCTCTACCCACAGATCATACACAAACACACTTGGTTCTTTCTCTCTACCTGTCTTTCTTTTCCTCTGTCTCTCTCTTACCCCCCTCTCTGGTAGATGTGCAAAAATGCATCTGTTTTGCATAGGCAGCAGCTTGACTTTGGTAGGTAATGCTCATGATCAGCTGATGGCCTGTGCACGAATTGGAGTCCTCCACTTACTAACAGCATGTGGAACACATGTGGTATCATTCCTATAGCCAATTGCATGGAAACACACCCCTATAAATAAGCAGTGCAAGTGGGTGTTGGCTCTTCTTCCTCACTGTGAGCAGGACTTCATGTGGGTGTGTGACAAACAGCATCACAGAGGGTAGTTGGAAATACCTCTTACAACAAACGCTGTGGAGACAGGCCAAAAAACTGGAGGGGAATGATCCAGACATGGGGACAGAATGTAAGTATTGCTGTTCTACATTTGAAGTAATGCTGATTTAACAGGGTTTGTGCAGATATGGCTTTTCTGCATGATTTAAAGTCTGGCATGACAGTGTTATATGGTTGAGAAAACTCTTACTTGCAGGGCTATCTGCAGACTGGCCAGAGTTTGGAGCCTGAGATTTGGTGTGCTACTCACACATTTTCTGTCTTCATAAATGCAGTAGCATACTCTGATTATTGTACTCAGGAAATGGTAACATCCATGTTTGTTACTGACTTCATATCCCTCAGAAGAGATATGTCACAACAAACTCTGTTTCACCAGCAATGTTCTCAGTTTATAACTGCAATATGTCAATATTGGTCTTGTGTTTGTGCCTCTGTCCACCAAGTCTGTCACCCTTTGTTCATATGTCATGCAGTAAGAGGTGAATATGTACAGTATACCATTATTTAATGACATAATTCCTGATATCAAGCCAGTGATATATCAGACTGCCAGACATGTAATGTAAAGGAGGCCTAATAGTTGTGGACAAAACCTGGATATTCTGTGGTAGTCTGTACAGTAGTAAGGTCTGTGTACTTATGATGATTGTTGACAGAGTGTCTGTATTATGTAGCAGCTTTTCAGATGTGGTGTGTGTAAGTATGGAGGTGCCCTAGCTGTGTTGGTGATGTGTGTGTGTGTATGTATGCACACAGTTCTGCCATGTGGCTGCCCTATACAGGAGTTTGTTGGACAGCTGCAGACCGTACATGGCAGGGTGTACAGTTCACCATCTCTGACCATGAACATGGGAACTGTGCCTGCCAGGGATTCCACGGGCATGATCAGGTATAAGCCCAGATATGGTACTCTCCCCTGATGATGACAATTGTCTGCTGGATCCGCGTCCCTGTTGGTACCATCCAGGACCACATGCATGTGGCCTGCTGCATTGTGGTGTGGTCAGCACCCCCCTGCAATGCTGGTGTTGGTACTGCCACTACGGGAGTGGCTGTGAGTTGTTGCACATCCACGTAGACCTCTACCTGTTGGTGTTGCTGACCTATGTCCACATGGATGATGTCTTGCTCCCACCACATGCTCCAACACAGACACCACACGGTCGAGGATTCCCACCATCTCACCCAACCGTCTATCCAGGACCTCTGCAAAATAATGGTGGGCACCCGCAAGATTACGGATGTTGTCAAGTACAGCAGAATGAGTAGCCCTCTGGAGCCTCAGACTCTCTCTGGTATAATGTTCCATACATGCCTGTGTCTCCATGATAGCCCAAAACATGTATCTGGTGACACCTGTTTTGGCACTTCTGCCAGGGGCATGATGGCCAGCAGCCCTCCTACGAGCACCCCTGTACATCTGCCTGTGTGGTATCACACCGGTCATCCAGCTATGGGTGCTGTGCACAGACACACTTGCCATAGTCCCCACATTGTCATGTCCCATGCCACCACCTGCCAACTGTCCCTCATCTATGGCCACTGGTGATGGAGTATGTATGGGTATTGTGACTGTGTGCGGGGATGGGGTGGATAAAAGGAGGATGTCAACCGATGGCACAGCTTCAGCCCATGACAACCCTGCCTGTCCCTCACCATACCTGTCATCATTGTCAGAGTCTGTATGGACACTAATATCAGTTTGCCTGCAGGAGAGACCCTGACCCATCTCGCCACCTGTGAGGGGAAAACAAAAAATGTGATTTAAGGCCTGTACATTATTGCTTACCTCTAAGCACACACACACACACACACACACACACACACACACACACACACACACACACACACTTACAGGTGTGGTGGTACACATAGAAAACACAGACCTCTCATTACCCAACAGTCAACATGCATGACATATGGCACTCAACAGCATGCACTGCAGCTATATTCAGTCTTTGTAACCAACATTATACATCTCTGTGATGCATGAGTTGTGTTAGTAGGTGATGACCCTTCCCCTGGAACACACTGCACCCATGTACACAGTATTGCTGTGCACATGTACAGCACACTGGCATGTACTGTGCACCATACCTCATGAGTGTACACACCATTGCTGAATGTGTATATGTGTGGCAGTTATGTTTGCTCTGTTGCTCAAAGCCCCTATGTGATTGTCTGACACATACCTGGGATGATATGAGGATTGATGTCAATAGTTAATGCCTGACCTCTGATTTGCAGATCTCATCATCAGTAGTGCACGTATGAGCAATAAAATCCAGTTACACTGACAACCTTCAAAGTTTAATATGGATATGAGGAGCGTACACACCCTTGACATGCCAGCCTCTTCCATGATATGCAATGGGCCCACAATACTGCATATGTTAACATTACACACAACACACCTAATATGTGACATATGACCTGTGCAATCAAATGCAGTATCAAACAAATGTGTTAGTTGTGCAGATGCTGAATGAGATGCATACAATATGTGGGTTGCATAAGTGTACACACCTTGAACACAATGGTTTGTTGCAGCACCTGTTAAGTGAACTACAGCAGTTACTATTCCGGGAAGGGGTATACTAGCATGGCCCATCCCTCACTTGCCATTATTTGGTCACTCTGCCCTACAAATGTCCCCAAACTCTGCCAGATTGCAAGGTCAGCTCATGTGCACAGCCCTTGGAGGTCAAACAGTGCCTTCACTATTGCTGTGGAGTCAGTGTTATGTCTGGCACAATTCATGACCTTGACTGTGTTCAGATACAGCCATTCCTAGGGAGCTTTGGATGTATGCTTCAGTTCACTGTTGTGTTTCAGGATGACACCCCCTCCCCATCCTCAACCTTATTGCAGATGCTTGACAACTATGGGACACACGTGAGTGTTATTTTGCAGTGTTTCAAATTCAAAACACCATGTCTGCCAGCCTAGTTCTTGCTAATGAACAGCAAACCTAAAGGTGTACGCTGGCACCAGTAAGGTAAAAATGGGGATGGTGGGCCTGAGGTGGAGTGAGGTGTTACTTCTGCACCACATGTATCTTTATTGATGCTGTCTGTAGGTTTCAGCCTTGGTCTCGGTACACCATTGCACATCGCAACACATGACTTTGGGATACTTTATGTTATGCATATGCTACCTATAGAGAGCCCTGTATGATGTTTCCTGTGGAACAACTCTTTCATCTGATTACCCTAACCCATAGGCCACAGGCCACATGTATGCAGATTCCAGGTGATTGTCAACACAGGCAGTACTTACTAGACATTCCTGCAAGTCTCTCAGTGTTGCTGCATGTTTCTGTGCAGCCTCCATGACCAGTTTGCAACATGTGTTGTCATCTTTCTTGGATGGGCATCTGTTTATTTTCTACATTAATGTTGTCCCATACTTCATATACATATACATGACTGTCTGTCCTGTTTGCCATGGTATATGCAATGGTGAGATAAGGCTACTTCTCCCACTCCTGAGTGATACCTTTCAGATATGGGATCCATTCCATGGTTTGTAAGATGTGTGCAAGCCACAGTTGCCTCTGATGCAGGTTCCGCCGAAAGGTAGTGCAGACTAGCAGACGAGGAGGTCCCGGGTTGGATTCCAGACATGCTGGAGCCAGGTGCCATGGCCAGATGAGGTAGGAGAGGTGGGTCCACTGGGACCGGCCTTCCCAAACGTGCTATGGTGTTCCAGTTTTAAAACATATGTGGGTTAGTAGTAGTCAAAACAATCCAGGATTAGGTATAACAGCATGCATAGCTATTCCCATTAACCAAAAACACCAGATTTGGAACAGTTGCATAGCAAACAGAACACATGCATATATGGAATCACAGTGGCCATTACAATGGCATGCAGGTTACATTGATATTCAACAGGCCACCAATGATAGTATTTCAACATGGAACATTAATAGAAACAAATTTATTGAACAATAGGACATATGTCCCAACAGTAGGTTTGGTGTAAACATATCCATTGATTTGTGTGTTTAGATTATTGTTGCAGATATGGTGGGGGGTGGGGCGTCAATTAACAACTTATATATCCTTGCAGTACTCACAACTTTAATGAGCATTGCTCTACAGGTATTATTACAATACCCTATGGCCTTGGTTTGGGCACTGGTATGTTTGTACACAGTGTATACTTCAACTGTCTTATAGCTACATTCTCCTTGTCTTACCTGGTAGTCCTGTGGTGGGAATGTTTATTAACACTACCTGACTGTTTCTACACATATTCTCAGATTCCTAGTTGTAATTATGCATATACCTCTCAATCTCTTAATACATAACATCTGGACAAAGCTTGAAAACATGGGGGTACAAATTAGGACATATTTTGAATATTGCTCTTATAAACTTTTAGACAGTTGTTAGAGTGACAGGGTTTGTTTTAATATGCCTTTTCTTAAGGATTTGAAGTCTGACACTCAAATGTATGTCATTATTTGGTGACTACAATGCTGAGATCATCCCACTGATTTTCCAGGAAAAAAGAGGAACATGCCTAAAATATGAGCCAAATATCTGGACTGGACATTCTGGGAAAATATGTACAGTTGAGAGGTATGATTTATGCATACAGCTTACTACCACTCTCAGAATTCAAACCATGGCTGTGTGTGCTAATAATACAACAATTTCTATTTCATCAGAGAGAGAAATTTAGACACCGCTGTCTGTTTCTTCAGTTTTTCTTTGTAAGTCTCTCTTGGTTGTACGATCTTACCTTGTAATTACAACAGTCTTATACGGACATTCCTAGACATATTTTTATGTAGCACAGTGTGAGAAAAGTGGTTGACACAACAGTACTATTCTGATATCAGATGTTGGTGAATGCTACATGTCAGGCCATACAATACCAGAGTAAACACTATCAGTCCAGGATTTAAAACTTTATTGCCAGGCAGTTACAGTTTTCATATCTGAAAGATCTGTGGGGGGAATGTTTGTTAACACTACCTGACTGTTTCTACACATATTCCCAGATTCCTAGTTAATATTATGCACATACCTCTCAATCTCTTAATGCACACACTCTAGAGTCGACAAAGCTTGACAACATGGGGGTACAAAGAGGAAATATTTTGAATATTGCCCTTATAAACTTGGACAGTTGCTAGAGTAATAGGATTTGTTTTAATATACATTCTGTGAAGGATTTGACATCTGAACATCAAATGTATGTCATTATTTAGTGACTACAATTCTGGGATCATCCCAGTGATTTTCCAGGAAGACAGAGGGACAGGCCTAAAATATGAGCCAATTATCTGTACATTGTGCAAACATCTGTACAACTGAGAGGCATGATTTTGCATACAGCTTACTACTACCACCACTCCCAGGATTCAAACCATGGCTGTGTGTGCTAAAAATGGAACAATTTGAGTTTCGTCAGAGTGAGTTATTTAGAAACTGCTGTCTGTTCCTATCATGTTTTATGTTTAAGTCTCTCTTGTTTGTACAATCAGACCTTGTACTTACAACAGTCTTATACAGACATTTCTATACATATTTTTTATGTAGCACAGTGTGGGTAGCAGTGGTTAACACAACATTACTATTCAGAGACTGCAGCACTAAATGCCATACAATATCAGAGTAAACACAACCAGTCCAGGATTTAGAACTTTATTGCTAGGCAGTTACGGTTTTAGTGACACACGACCTATATGGGACTATTACTGTCATATTGTCTGTTTTATTCAGTACACCCCATACACAGTTTTTATACTGCCAGGTGACTTTCTACTACTTTATAGTTATTTAGTATGACTACTACAAGCAGGATTGTTACTCACCAGCCTAGAGATGCAGTCTTTGCAACCTGCTAGCATAGGCATCTTGATTCACAGCTTGCTCAGCTGGAGCTGTAAATGGAATAGAGAAATATTTAGGCATATATATCCATCACATACACAGGCTGAACATTAGTAAATAGTTCTTGATATGAATACTTACACAGTGCTGGGACATCACCCCTCTGACTTGCTTCTTGGACCCACTGGTCTAAGACCTCTTTCTTTCTCCACTTCAAGTTGACATAGTGGTCCCGGACCTGCTCACCAGTCTGAGGGATACCAGTGCCACTGGTGAGATTGCGAGTGAGATGGTCTCTAGCTTCTGATTTATATTGGGAGCCCTGGTACTGGCCCTGCAGCAGTCTATCTTCATGGTTCTTTACCAGGAGTCCTACCATGAGCTTGGACTCCTGTATGCCCGAGCGCTGCACCCGAAAGCGTATGTACTGACCAACTCCTGCCATACTGCTTACAGTGGAAAGCTGCAACCAGATATGAGCTATATTCCCACTTGCAAAGTTTAAATACAGCTGATTTCCCACCCTTTGCCATGATTGGACAGTTTTGAATATGCTGAGCGATGCTAAGCTATGGGCAAACCTGCTTAGCTAAGGTTGGCAGTGCTTAAAGGAGCAGGTTCAGCATTGCTTACCAATGGGCAAATCCACTTAGCTGGGCTACTCATTGCTTAGCTGTCATATTTACACAATGCATACACCTGGTAAGCAGAGCTGTGCAATGCTTAGCGTTGCTTATCTTTTATTTTATACACTATCTGCTGTATGGGGTTCATTCATCATTCATTACATACTAGAAATCTGTTTACTGTCCCTGACATCCCCCAATATGCTTTCATTACATTAATTCATGTGTAACTATACTGTATGGAGCACTTGTGTTTATATGGGGGTTTCACAAATTTATTACACTGACATTTCACATCTGGACCTACTACAGTACTCTGGTTAACAAATATTATGTTATTTCGTAGCTAATTATAAAAAAAGTTTATGTACTGCTTTCAAGTGTAAAATGCAAATTGGTTACAGTGGAGATTGAACCTGGAATGGCTATCTGCAAAGCATATGCTCTAACCACTACACTATTACAACACTGCTTAAGTTGGATGTCTCTTGCTATTTAACTTCTTATGCTGTTTAAGCTGGACTAAGTGTAACTAAGCAATGGGCACACCCACGCAGCTACGCTTAAACTTTATTGCATTTATGAAAAAAAATTATTTGTTGTGTTTTTTTTGTGTACCCTTCTCAATATCCCTGCTAATGCTAAACCTGTTATTCTATCAACTTTCTGCTTTGTGGGATGACTGTCCCTTATGGCTTTGTCCAGATTCCTTACTCTGATGGGTTGGGAGGTGTGCGCTATATGCTTATGCTAAACTTGTTATTCTATCAACATTATTATGGCTTGGTAGAGATGATTGGCCCTTATGGCTTTGTCCAGATTTCTTACCCTGATGGGTTGGGGGTGTTACGAGTGTTCTCATTTGTTTGAATTGCCGAACAGCAATTCTGGAGTGCAGAGGGCATATGTATTGTGAGAGCTCTGCTCTCAGGCACACCCCCTGCACCCATACACAGAACCATGTCCGTTTTACAGCACGGCAGTGCACCTTCATAAATATGCATGGCATTCTGTCGTGCTTCACAGGAATGGTATCTGCCATGCAGGAATAACTTATTCCTGCATGGCTGCTTGCTGAATCCTGGGGTATGTCTTTGCACCCCACCATGTAGGGGGCTGTGCTCCCATGCCGCAAGCAAATTCTATATACCAACTCTGAAACTGCACTAGATTGGGGTAAAGGTCAAATTCTTCTTTGAAGCAGATATATATAGATTGTGGTAAAGTGGGATTGAGGAATTCACCCTTTTCCCCACTGTATTGCAATCTCAGAGTTGATATATATAAGTTGCAGAGGGTGTGCAAGGAGCAGCCCCTCACATGGGAGGTATAGAAGGGCTTGCTCCCCTGCAAAAAAAGATTGTTTTTGATTTCTCTTCTTTTATTGGAGTTATTGGAAACTCAATCATATGGTCTTGATCATATGAATTTTGAGTTCAGAAAACTCAATGAAGTCATATAAATCCATATATACAGATACACATAGATATAATTGCAGAAATACTACCATTTTGCATGTTTTGTATGGGAGATTGGCATAATGGTTAAGGTGTTTGGTTTTCAGACACAAGGTGGAGGTTTGATCTTACCGTAGGATAACTTTCTTGGCCTTAAAATGCCTCAAAAGGGTACTTAGCTTAGTCCTAATTTAGAAATCTATGCTATCATTTCACAGTGTTGATTGTTATTTGATAAATACATTAACGTATACACATTTGGCTTTCTGTCCTGCACCACTGCACAGACATATGCATGCAGTTATTACACAATGATACCTTGTTGTGCTTTAATATTTATGCAGTATCCCAGAGGGATTTCCTGCTTTGCTTTCCATATTTTAGCAATTACTACTCTTATACTCTTATGTCATAGAAACAGGATGTATTGCTGGTAGCAGTTTTATTGTTTTGTTTTTTTTTTTGTTTTTTTGATTAGTAACCTCTTTGCAACTCTTATTACAGCAAGGCATATGGAAGCAAATTCAAGCAGATGCAAAATGTCTTTATCTGGGAAAGGGCCAAAAGGGTTAAAGTCAGAAAAGTGAAACAATAACTTGTATAAGTATCATATAAGTATTTGTATGTAAATTGTGTTATTAGTTTGGTAGTGAAATGTTGGAAAATAAAGACTTGAGGTACAGTTACTAGCAAAAATTTCAAGCTCGTAAAAATAATGTGCTTACAGATTTAAGTTTAGAAATTCATCACAATTGCTGAGTGATTTTCCTTAATGAAAACAAAAGGTTGCTGCTGTTTTATATACTTATGGAAAGCTGGTTTAAAAACAAAATTTTGAATAAAACTAGAATTGAGTTATCTAGAACAAATGCCTGGATTTGAGGACGGGCATTTATCTCATTCATGGGATTATCAAAAAAATGAGTGAACTGTTCATTAGATTCAGAAAGGCTATGGATAATCTGGAAGCCTTACCTCTGAAGGTTTCTGCTTCTTGCTAAGCCTTTATAATTAATAAATCACTCTACTTCAGAGGTGAAAAATACTCTCATGGCAAAATCTGTATGATAATACAGCAATCTAAGATAGTGGCTAGTGTTAATTAGCCATGTGCTTCCCCTGGAAATGTCCACAGCTCTCAATTCATTCAGTGGGTTGATTTAGAGAGTAGATTGGTCAAGTAATGTTTTACTTTAAGAGAAACAAGTAGATGTTGTCAAAAGGCAGCAGCCATCAATTTTCTGTTATTGGAATGCTCATGCTGCAGGTATGTTCAGTTAACATATATTGGTGAGGTGCATGTTAGTATGTCTATGCGTGTATGTCTGTGAATATATTTCTGTCTTGGTGGTCAAACTACAGGATAAGGTAGGAAGTCTTGAGTTAGTTTATGTGCATGTGTGTTACATGGGTGCATAGTTGAGTGTTTTCCTGAGTGTTGCCTTTGCTAACATGATACATGGGCCAATACTAGAAAATCAGCATGGTCGGGGCTGACAATACAGTGAGTGATTGATTCAGAAACATCATAATAAGGGGAGTTCAAGATGGCCACTGTTCTGTGAGCACTGCTAACACCTAGCTGATGAAATACCCTGGATTAAAATAAACCCAGAAGGCATCACAGAATAAAAAACTCAGAAATAAGACTGAACATCTATTCCAGATAATAAACAGCAATCAAAGGAAAGAAAATAGCAGCAGATTCCTTTTAAAACAACAGGATTATTGAAGATCTTAGAAACAACTGAAGCTGTGTGTTACTGAGGCCCTGCACTCAAATACAAAGTCTGAAAAAGTACCAAGCAGCAGGATGTCAAAAGAAGAAAGTAATATGGACACTGTAACAACTAAAACCAAATTCTTGGTGCTAGCCTCACCAGATAAAGATACAACTCCAAAAAGACTAAGGACAAATAAACAATAAGACAATACTAAATCTACAGGCAAAACCAAGGCAGACCAGCCAGCTAACCTGGAAGACATTAAAACTGCTTTATTACCTATTGAGCAAGCAATACAGGAACTATCTTTACAATTTCATTTAACCCAATACTAACTAGAATGGAAAAATCTGAGGCAAAAATACTAGAAAATGAAATAAAGATAGATTCTATTGCCCAAAGATCTGATTCTCATGACAAAGATCTGCAAAGTCTACAAACAAAAATAACAGACCTTGAGGCAAGGTCACGAAGAAATAACATTATCATCAGAGGAATCCTTGAAACTGTGTCACATAATAATCTAATAACAGTTATCAAACTCATAATAAAATCCCTGCTGGATGACCCTGAAGAAACTCAGCAAGTAATAATAGAGAGAGTCCACAGAGCTCTGAGAGAAACACAATCATCACTGAGACTAAGACCTGTTTATATTAAAATATTAAACTACCAAGATGTAAATAAAATCCTATTTGAAGCCAAGAAGAAAGGTACACTCACTTGGAATAATAATAAAATTTCCTTTGCTCAAGACCTTCGCATCCAGATAAGGCAAGCAAGGCAACTTCTGTCTCAATATTGCAGGTTTCTGATAGAAAAGAAAATCAAATTCCAGATGAAATATCAAAATCAACTAATTTTCAATGTTAAAGAGGTTAAATACATGGTTGCTAACCCCAAAGAGGCAAAATAGACTTTCCTATCTGTTTTCAAGCAGATTCTACCTCCAGAAATGAAATAAACCAACAAAAAAAATGCAGGTGTCCCTTGAGTGAAAAATGGACCAAATCATGACTATTTTGGATGGGATTCAACCCTGAGAGCTTCCCCTTACTGCTTAGGCCCATAAATAAATGAATGGAGCCACGAAGAGCACAGGAAAGGGAAAAGAAAAATGGGTTGGAACCAAAATTCAACTGCCGTTTCCAATGCGTGATTTATAGGAAGGAACCACCTCCTGGTACTCTGGTATGCATAATCATTCCCCCTTCAACCTCAAGGGCTCCGCTACAAACTAAAAATGACCTGGAATGAAGATGAAGCAAGTTTAAAAAATTAACCTTGCCATAGGCACCCAAAAATCAACCTAAATAAGCTGATAAGGTAAATCAGGCTGAAAGATGACCAAAAACCTGCAAAGCAAGAATCTGAAGAATAAGGTGTGATTTTACCAAAACAACCAATAAGACTGTGAATCTCTTACTAAGACTTATCATAAACTATCCAGACTTTTGTTACTACATGAGAGACTGTCAGAACCAGCCTATCTTAGGGATGTATGACAGAAATAATGATCATAAGTCTCAAGTGTACCTCATTACGAGGAACATACCTCATTTGGGGTCTTAAAAAGTTCATGTTCCTCGAAGTTCCACATTGAAAGGGTCTGTCACACATTAAGTGTTAGGAATTTTTTAACTGATATTCATGACAAATACCAATGAATTTTATGAATTCATTAAAAGATTGTTTTTATAAATAAACGCTGCATATTTTAACCATCCTATCTTTCTGGTTGAAGTTGTTAGTAAGCCATGAGTATGTGTTCCACATTTTTCCCATTTCTTCCACATTATAATGGCTAGTATTCCTCATTTTGCAGATGGAAGGTTGAAAGCTATGATAATGATGTTTGACTTGAATAAAGATAAATAAAGTGTAAATGCATTTTAGGAAAGGAAAATATAAGAACACACAAATATAAACTATTTGACTGCATGAAACATAAACATAATCTAAATATGTAGGCTTTGGCAAAATATATACCTGGCTAAGCCTGAAAACATTTTTTTTTTTCTCTCTCGTCCCCTCATTTTCCTACTTCTGATTATAGGTGCCAATAACGTTTTTTTTTTTTTTTCCCCAGGAGTCTGCTATAAATTGACACAGAAGGCTGTATAGGCACTGAAGTAGGGGAGGAAAACTGTTTAAAGGAGAGGGGAAGGTAAGAGACAAATAAGGAAAAGGAAAATGTAACAAGACAAATCCGGCTTAAAACCTATGCCACATTGTTGAAAATCTTGTTATAGCTAACTGAAGATCTGAATTTTATTTATTTTTTTATTTATTTTACATTTGTTAACCGGGTTAGTCTGGCTGAGCTTTTGGCTCATTTTCAGCAGAGACCCGGGGAGAAAAGCTCCTCAGGACTAGAAAACAATTTATTAAATTTTAGTAACATAGTAGTAACAATCAGCTATAGGATCTTAGAAGCAGAGACCTGGAGAAATACATCTCATAAGAGAGAAATACATTCTCTTATATGAGAAAGTGTCAAGGCTTTTTCTAACTTGGTTTACTGAAATCAAAAACATGTCTAAAACTATACACATTCACTAAGCATCAAATATAATTAATCAAGTAATAGGGTGTTGCAAGAAAGACAAAAAACTTAAAATTTAAGTTTTTTTTTTTTTTTTGTAATTATAACAAATGTAATCTACTCTAATTATGACAATCACCAATGGAAGGCGATACCAGATCGTGTGACAAACAAAGAATAGCACTAGGTCAGAAAATGCTGATGTCCTAGTGTTGCTCCTGCCCTGAAGTGCAGATGCCCTGCAGCTGACAGCTTTAAGTCTTGAGCCATAGGGGGGGCTTGATTACAAAAAACAGTCCCTCTAAAAGTGAGGCAGGTATTGTTTTTGATTTACTTGCTTATCAAGGAACTCACCTCCTACAAAATGACAGTACCATTAAAAATCACCAGATCTTTCCACTGGCAAGCACATATCTACAAATAACCAAATAACTATGTGCTACATACTATTTATAAGCTGACTAACTTATTCCAGGACATTTCAAGCCAGTGACTTCCCTAAGTATTTTCAAACTATAAAACAGTTCAACAATATATACATATATCTAAACATCTATAAATATGTATATATAACTATAGATTATATATGCATACACTATATATATATATATATATATATATATATATATATATACACACACACACACACACACACACACACACACACACACGCACACACGCACACACGCACACACGCACACACACAAAGATTGGCCTAATGGTTAAGGTGTTTACCTTACAGACACAAATGGCCTGAAAGGGCAGGTAGCCTAGTACTAACCTATGAACATATTATATATATATATATATATATATATATATATATATATATATACACGCACACACAGATTCACTTCAGAAGCTTGAAATATCAAATTTCACTATCTCGAGCCCAAAAAGTCAAATACTAACATGTTGTTTAAAAATGCATTATTAGAAGGAATAAGCCACATGCTAAAAAGCTATAAGTTCTGTGCTGTAACCATGACACTAGAATTGTATAATAGTTTTAAGGAAGAGACTAGGGATATTTCACAGCACTATTTTTTTGGGGAACTAGTTTGTTAAGCTTTGTCCATAGTGTATATAGTAATGCAAGAGGGCTAACATGCTTTCAACCTATACACAAAGAGAAAACACAACCAAAGATCAGAGGGAAACTAAAAGTATATGTTAATTTCTCACTTTATTCCCCCTTTTATTCCTGGTCCAGGAGTACAGTGGGTAGGCACAGGGTAGGGACGGGAATAGTTAGATGCTTTCCAAAAACACATATCAACATCCCAAACAAAGACCATAAAACTAAACTAACATACAAGTCATGTAGAACAAACATACTTAACAAATAAATGTGGGAAATAGAGACATGGAATGTTAATGGACTCCAAAATAAGGAAAAAAGAAAACTATTGTTGCATCTTACCCTGAAAATGAAAGCCAATCTTATATTAATACAAGAAACACACTTAACTACAGAACAATGGGCAGAAATTGGGGAAAAATGGATAAGACAAATTATAGCAACAGGGGATAAAACAAACAGTGCTGGGGTTGCCATAATAATTAAAAATCAATTCCAAGACAAGATACTTGAGACTAAGGTGGACAAAGAGGGAAGATGGTGGTACATAACATTTACCAATCCAGGATTACCAAAACCCATAATGGTGCTTAATCTATATGCACCCTGTAGTAACCAACATCACTTTTTTATGTCACTTTACCCAATTCTAAACCAACTTAAAGGTCACTACCTAATAATTGGGAGTGACTGGAACACATATCAAAACACAGAAAAAGACAAATCTAACCCGATTAAAACACATAATAAACAAGCCACAATAGCTCTAAATGAACTTAAACAAGACTTTAAACTATATGATCCTTTTAAATATGGAAATAATGAGAATAAGTCTGGGAAATTCACATTCTACTTGCAGTGCCACAAAATGTGGTCAAGAATAGACTTCTTTTTAATCTCAGAAATACTCATTAACATGGATCCAACAACAGTTATACACATTAGATTTTTCTCTGGATCATTCCAAAGTCACATTGTTTATCAACTGAGACAAAAAACTGTACTTAACTAATAAAGGTCATAACTGGTCATTGAATCCTAACCTGCTCATCAAAACAGATGTAAAAGAAGTGGAAGAAATAATAAAGACAACCCTTACAAATATTTCATAGGTTCATAGGTTCATACTAGGCTATCTGCCCTAGGGCATTTATAAGCCTAGCCAGAGTGTGTTTGGCTTTCGCCACCCATTTTAAATTAATTTTGCTATGCCTTTTTTTGAGGTTAGTATACTGTGCCTCTGTCTAACAGTGACACAGAAGTGATAGCCGGGGTAAACCTACGATCTCCCATCCACTCATCAAGATTCCTCTTGAAGAGAGTCAATGTGGGACTCTGCCTAACCTGGACTGGGATTTTATTCCAGAGTGAAGGAAGCCTCTGGGTTATGAGATCCAAAGTCCCAATAGACATAGAATTGGCTGCAGCCAAATCACAAATCAGAGGAACATTCATCAAAAAAGCAGCATATTATAAAAAAATACAACTAAAAGAGGCCTATACATTAAAGGGAAAATAGAACAACTGGAAAGAGAACTACTAAATAACCCTAATAGCCAAACTGAAGTTGATCTCCTAAAACTACAGAGACTTCTATATGTTAGAAACCATAAATATGTCATTTTATCAGGTAAGAATGTTAACTAATTACACAGAGGAAGCCCTAATACCATCCAGAGATTTGGCCAAAATCATCTCTCAACACAAAACCACCTCAAATATATCAGAAATAAATTACAAGGAAAAAACTACACTAGAAATGAAGAAATTATCAAAATAGTTGAACAGATATACTCTCAAATCTATGGAGAGCAAACATTACAAAGCTCTAAGGAAGATAGAGAGTGTTTTCTTCAAAAACTAAAATTCCCTAAACTAGATTTAGATCAACAAAAAAAACTAACGGAACCTACTTCCATCAATGAGATAAGCACAACAATTAAACATTTAAAGTTACATAAGGCTCCAGGACCAGATGGACTTACATTAGAATTTTATAAAACTTTCACCCCCCTAATTGCTAAACTACTAAACTATGTGCTGAACTATATAATAAATAACCACATAAATGATATTCACTTCAATGCCTCCAAAACTATTTTCATACTAAAAGAACATGCAGACCCCAAAAACCCAGATCATTATAGACCCATCTCCTTTTTAAATATAGATACAAAGATTCTGACCTCAGTACTCGCAAACAGATTAAAAAACCTGATAGAGAAAATCATTTTTCCAGAGCAATCTGGGTTCATACCACAAAGACAGCCCAGCGACAACACTCTAACATTGGATGCATTAATATCTTTTGCAAATCTGAGGAATATTAATATCTATGCAATGGTAGTAGATGCCCACAAGCCATTTGACAGGGTCAGCCTAGAATTTGTACTTCAAACATTACCTTATGACATGCCTATCAATTTCATTCAGAAAATCAAAATTCTCTATAGCAATCCATACACATCCCTATATATAAATAAAACTTGGTCAAATAGAATTATGATAAAAATGGAACAAGACAAGGATGTCCATTATTGCCCTTTCTATTCAACCTATACCTAGAACCCCTGTTTCTTTACATTAAACAAAACACATACCATAACCATCCCTCAACACACATCAAAGTATACCTCACCACCTTCTCAGATGATCTGAACATATACTTCACTACACCAAACTCAGACATGAAGAATTATATATACTGCCTTCTGTTGGTTTCTTGCTGTTACTTACATTTACATGCATGCATACCACAGTGTATTTAACTATTTATTGTGACCAACTATACTAAGTACAATAAATACACTGAGACAAACTGCTTCAGTTAATATGCATTTACTATTACGTTTTCCTTTTGGATCTACAAGCATGCAACACAGATGCTGTCAGCTCTCTATGGCAAATTCCCAAAGCTTATTTATACACACTCATATTTATACCAAAAAGTCTGATATTTTTTCTCAGTCTGATGTATTGCAATCTTCATTTGTTTAACACTTTTCTTTGTTCTTCTAATTTATGATTTGTCCTTGATTCTTTTTCAAGTTAGGTGGTCCAGGGAAACTCAATCTTGCATTATCTGAAACGTGGTGTTCCAGCACTATCTGAAACTTGATGTTCCAACTTTAGCTTGCTTGATGTTATATCTCTTTACTTTGTTGATGTTCTTCCAGCTGCCATCTGCGCAGTTATTTTTACATACTTTGTTTCTCAATAACATACTCCTTTACATGAATGCCAATATCTAATTAAGCTATATATGCTTGACAGCACACTTACCATTTTCTGCATTTTATACTATTCCTAAATTGACCCTTTATTTTTCATATAATTCTTGCAGCTTTTTATTCAAGCTAATAATCATGCTAGCAACAGTTTTGAAAAGACAGTGAATACTATTATTCCTTCAGTCCCCCCTTATTTTATTTTTTGAGGAACGGACTAAACTTTAGTTAAAGAAAAGATTGCATTTGTTTTGTCAGCATTACTATTTACAGTATTTACCATGACTTGTTGAGTTATTGTAACTCTTTGTAACCTGCAGCATATAAAACAATTTCAAGCTGTCATTATTATTATGACCCCTAAAGCTATCAACGCAGAATGTATTAACCAATTTAGCAATTTGGTCCCACATGATGACCATCCTCTGAATATGTCCCACCAATTATGGGCAGTATCAGCTTCTGTTTTTATTTTTTACCATTAAGACTGGGTTATTTGAAACCACACATGCAAACGGTGGTGTCACTTTAACAAAGATATTGAAATTTGAAGGCAATATTGCCATTTACACAACATTTTATTCAATTTACAAATTTAGATACATTACTACTAAATTGTAATCTGTATATTAAAAGATACTTGTAATGACTTACTTCCATTGTGCTTGCAAATGTACAGTCTGTGAGACATCTTGTTCTACTAGTTTTTCTACCAAGCTCTTTTAATTCTGCATTTGGAATGATGAGAAAGGGATTTCTTCTTTTATTTTCGGTTTTTGTATTTTCTTGCATATACTTGCCACATTTGGTTAAGTTATGGATTCACTGGCATTTGATGCTCGGAGATTTCACAAGTCAGGAAGTGAGTTGAAAGCCTGTAGAAATGCTGTTTTTGCTTCTTTTGGGCACAACATCAAGATCCACTCACCACATCTGGCTTGCTGTTCTAATTAAATCTGAACTACCAACGTGTTAATGGTCAACAGAGTTTCTTCCATTGCTGGGCTGAATAGCTGCAACGGTCGTTGATGGGGCTTAGATGTCAGTGCTGATATAGTGTTGACCTATGTGGCCACCTAGTATGCCATGCCTAGGACTCAATATTAGTAAGGTATATATCTTGCACAGCTATTTCTTGGACTGTGAACTTTGAGGACTTGACAGATCTGACTACTCGTTGCCAGCATTAATCCTGAAGTATTTTAGGCCCTATTGTATGGTGTGTTAGGCTTCATTCCTGGAAAAGCAGTGGTGAAGGAGAGACTTAGGGAGTGCTTTGCCTTAAATAGCATCTTTTGTACTGGGTGGTTAGAGTAAGTCAAAATTGTGGTGGATTTTTAATGCTATAGCTGCTAAAGATCATTTCAGAAACAGAGTCCTCTGCATAGAGCATATGCACACGCTTGTGGAGCAACAGAGACAGAGAGAGCAGCAAATTGTGTGAATCTACATAACGGAGCAGGAAGAGGCCAGGAAGCAGAGAAGTGTGTTTGCTTTAAGAGAATGCTAGTTTGGTGGATTTAGCAGTTTTACAAACAACGGAATGGTAAGGGACTTTGCTGAATTCTAGCACTGGTCATAAGGACTCTTTTGTCCCCAGAGACAGTTTTTTCTTCGGTGACCCAAGTGGGCCAGTCTAATAGATTTTTCACAGCTGCCATCAGTTAGTGGACAGCAGTGACACTAATCTCTGGTGGAAGCGTACCCTAGGTGTGCTGCACTTTTTATATGCTGTACAAAAGCAACAAACAGGATTCGTGCCCGCACAAGTAAGAAATAAACCGAAGGGCAACAACATCTGTTTTATATGTTGTATAAGTTAACTAGTTATTTAACTGTATATGAATAGAATATCAATAGTATAAGAAACCCTACTACTGTATGCATTTACTATCTTATCTATTTTAACATTGAAATATTTATTTTAATTGTATTCTGCCTGACGTTGTTATTGTATAACTTAAAAGATTTTGTTTATACTACATGTAATTAAAATTAAATCACACTCTCACTCCATCAAACCCAAAACACCCTCTATTCTACCCACAAAACTTCATATAACTCCTCTCCTTCTACAACCATCCACAGCCCTCTAACACAGAGAACTCAATTACCATGTTACCATGACCACTCTCCCATAACTATATCATCCCATTACTCTTGCCTTCTCTATCCATCTGTCTTTACTTTATCTCCATCATTACCACTTATCACCACCCACTTAACACCATGCACTGTATCAGATCACCCACCCCACCATACACCACAAACAATCCCTCTATACCTGCAAACACACAACACTTGGGACTGCTAGAACCTATGAAATGGAAACCTGATCTGAAGATTCATATTCTACCTCTTGCCTAGGCCTCTTGTCAGGAGGGGGATGAGAACCCCTGATCAAAGTAATTAGGTCTTCGGCTATTTTCAGCATCTGTTTTTTAGGCATGGAGGCCTGTCCATGGGGCTGTTGTACTTGTTTCTTTGTCTTTAAAGCTGCTTTAGTCTTTGCCTTTGTAGCTGAAGTAGTTTTAACATATAATTGTGTAGGTCTGAAAATGCCCTCAGAAGCCGATGCCTGCTCAGCGGCTCCGGACCCATCTGAGGGAATGGTTTCCGAAGGTCCAATACCTTGAGTTTCTGTAGGCCTGGTTGACTCCACGTGGGAGTCGGTATCAGACTGCAGCTCTAAAGTAGCGGTCGTCTGGGTCTGCGAAAGTGCCTCACTGAGAACTGGCGACTGGCCTAGAAGAAGCCTCATCGTCGGTTTTGGTCCTAGGATGCCTGTCCTTCTCTTTTTCCTTGCGTTTTTTGTAAACTCCAGTAGTCAGCTGTTCCGACGGCATTATATAATTAAATCTTCTGCCAAAGTAAAGAAATGCAAAATCTTACCGACGCTTAATAGTGCGTTGGTTAAATCTAGCACAAAACTGACAACTAGCAACGTCGTGGTCAGGGCCTAGGCAAGGAATGCAATAAGAATGAAAATCCTTATGAGGTATTTGCTTCCCACAAGAAATACAATTATTAACTTTTTCTGACATCGGTCTGGAGCAAGAAAAAAGTTTCCCCAATGGGGTAATTAGCTTTTAATGAAGACTTTGGATCTGAAATTCGAGCTTGGAAATCTCAGGAGTCAGCCAACCGGCACTTGCGAACTGCTTTTGCTTCGGGCACAGCGCAGCAAGAAAGACGGAAGAAAATGGCGTCTGCTGCATATTTTATACCCCTGGTGCACGGACGTCAGGGAGGGGGCAACAGCAACCGACGCCGGACTTAGACTTTGGAATTCAGGCTGACTGCGGGTAGCCTGCCAGCGGGATAACCCAATTGTAATGAATGTAACAGTGAAACACGATGAACATCACGTTAGAGATTTGGGATGCACAGCTAGGCTTAAAAAGGCCCTTGTGGTCGTTAGCCTAATAAACACCTATGAACCTAAACACCTATAATTATCTGTTACCCTTTAATCTTACAACTCACCTCTCCCACCCATTATACCTCACAATCTAAAAAAGACCTTAGCCTCAAATACCACTTCCTAACTATATTCTACCTTAAAACCATCACCAGCATTGCAGCTCAACTACTACTAGGTGGTGATATTCACCCCAACCCTGGCCCAACAAACAACACACATACCACACCTGACCCCAGTCACTAATTTAAACACAAATCCACTGATATATTCATACTAAACCTAAACTTTTGCAGTATCATAAATAAAATAGAACAGTTACATGGAACCATCTCTGTATATAACCCAGATATTATAGTGATTACATAAACATGGCTTAAACCCCACATTAAAGATAACTTCATATCTCCACCTGGTTTCAATATATGAAGAGTAGACAGACCTCACAGAAAAGGTGGTGGCATTGCCCATCTTTACAAATCCAATTTAAAAGTTCAGCTACTTCAAAAAGAAGCCCCAGATTTCAACACTGCTGAGACCCTATTCACCAAAATCCTACTAAATCAATACAAGCAACTAAACCTACTCAGCATTTATATACCACCAGGAGACAGCATTAAGACACTAGACTCCATACTCCACTGGGCTTCCCATTCCCTGTCCCAAGAAACTGTACTCTTAGGTGATGTCAACATAGACTGGAACACCATACACTCACCTATAGCCACCAACCACATAAACCTATATAATTTCGTACAACTCATACACTCACCTACAAGAATTGACAAAACCACCAAACGTGAATCCACCTTAGACTAGATGCTGACTAACCAGCCCAATACTGACCACCTATCCGGGATACTACCTGATTCCCTCGGTGACCATAACCCAACCTTTCTCCTTCGGCACAAACTAAAATCTACCAACACCCCCGCTCTCTTACAAATCCGCTCCCACAAAAACTTCTCCCCAGTACAATTCTCAGAAGACCTAAAATCCTGTGACTGGGCTCCTATAAAAACCCTTCCCCTGGATATTCCAGTAGAATACTTTAATGCCAAATTCCTAGGGATTTTAAACCAACTAGCCCCACTGAAAACAATAAGATTGCAAAGTAACCCTGCTCCCTGGTTAAACAAAGCCACAAACATCTTACTCAAGACTAGAAACAAAGCTTGGTTAACTTGGCAAAAATACAAAACTCCTGAAACTAGTCAAAGCTTTGCTCATCTCAGAAATAAAGCAAAAAAACAGGTCAGGTTGGACAAGATAAACCACTATATTTCCCTACAAAGGAATCATAACAACAACCCACAGAAATTCTGGGCTGCAGTGAACAACATCCTCCAGCCTGGAAAAGTCACCACACCACCCCCAGATATCAAAGGTATTGATTTACATAAAGCCTCTAGTTTCAATAACTACTTTACCTCTTCAATACTGAACCTGTTAAGTGCAATATCACCCACAACCCAACCTCAACCCTTCAACTACCAGATTAACTCCACCCCCTTCACACTCACCCCAGTACCAACATCTACCATTCAAAATCTCTTAGCTAAACTCAAACTTACCACCCTAGCTGCCAACAGTCTTCCAGCTAAATAGCTACAAATTGCATCCAAGGCCATCACCTATCCCATCTCCCTACTCATTAACAGATCTATCTCCTTGCATTCCATTCCTTCATTATGGAAAACCTCATATATCATCCTTCTTCACAAGGGAGGTCCATCTACTGACCTCTCCAACTACCGTCCAATTGCTATCCTATCACCTCTCTCAAAAATTCTAGAAAAATGTATCCACCACCAACTCCTTACCCACCTGCTAACCAAAAACCTTCTAACTAAAACCAACATGGATTCAGACCTTCCCATAGCACCAATACTGCCTTAACTAACTTTTCCAATACCATAAATTCACACAGTAACCAAGGAAAGCTGGTCTTTGCCACCTTCTTAGACCTATCCAAGGCATTTGATACAGTTTCCCATAACAAACTCCTCACCTGTCTAGCATAACTCAACCTTGATGACCCCACTCTGCAATGGTTTAACAGTTACCTAAACAACCAGCCACAATCTGTCAAATGGGGCAACTCCCTATCCCCCCACTCCCTGTCACATGTGGTGCCCCACAAGGGTCAATCATTGGCCCCCTTCTCTTCAATATATTTACAAATAATCTCCACCTAGCTGCCACTAAAGCCAACATTGTCCAGTATGCAGATGACACTACCCTAATCTGCTCAGCAACAAACATCCAATTACTTCAAAGTAAAGCCCAAGAATCCTTCACTGAGGTAGAGAACTGGCTAAACAACTACCAACTAATACTAAACCCCCCAAAAAAACACAGCTAATACTATTCCACCCAACCAAACAATGCAACACCACCTTTACCATCATGTCTAACAATGGCATCCTCATCACTCCAGTAACTGAGGCTAATCTCTTAGGTATCACTATTGATCATCAACTTAAATACAACAAACACATATCCCAAACTATCTCTAAAGTCCATAACAAACTAGGTTGCCTATATCATTGCAAACTATTCCTAACCCTGAGACTAGAACAACAATAGCCAGAACTCATCTCTTATCAACACTACTTTATGCCTCTCCAGTTCTCACCAATATTAACAAAACCATCTGAACAAACTCTCTACATACTACAATAAAATAGCTAGGTTCGCTGCCAATAAAAGATCACATTCCCACCATTGTCTATCCCTAACTAAACTGCACTGGTTAGAATTTCCAGACCTCCTACGCTACCACCGACTGATCATAGCCCATCAAATTCTCTTCCATCCGGCGAAGTGCCCTGCCTTTGCCGACATGCTAAACTTTCACAACCCTAAAAGGGAGCTACATTCATTTATCAAAAACCTGATTGAAGTTAATCCATGCAATAACAGTTCTGGGGAGGCCATATTCTCTCATGATGTTGCCAAAGTATGGAACAGCCTCCCACCTGAATTCAGGCTACAAAGTCACACAGGCACCTTCAAAGGCCTTCTTAAATTACATTTCAATACTAACCCTCTCTGCAACTGCAAAGACCCCCCTTGAAGACCTACTTTTCTATATGTAAGTGACCCATTGAAGCCTTTAATGCATACACTATACTCTCACCTGAAATTTACTTTTTGTATATATTGTAAATAATGGTACTACTCCTGAGTATCTTATTGTTCTGCATAATTGTTTTTGTACTTTATTGTTGCTCTTATTTTGTATGCCAGTTTTATTGTTATCTAAAGCATGTATGTACACTGTTATTTCTTTGGAGCTTTTCTCCCCAGGACTCCACTGAAAAAGGACACATGCTGTCCAGTTGGAGTTATCCTGGTAAAATAAATGTTAAATAAATAAACTTCGAAATGTAATATTGAAGTACAATATTGTTTTTTGATATTGCTGTCTTATCATAGTACAAGTGGATGGCATTTTTACTGTTTCATCTGTATGAAGTACTGGCCTGTTACCCAAAATGGTAAGTATTTTATCCCATGGTCCTTTTCTTGTATTACTGTGTTGTTTATACAAATAAACAGAGTATTGGCAGAAATTATACCCTTTTTTCCCCTGTTGAATTTATTCTTATTTTTGTATTATTGTCTATACACTGTGATTTTTTTTGCATGTCTTTCCTTGTCAGAACTTACATTTTTGAGATAATGTACAGCATCTAATAGAGACAGAGCTGTTTATTGAAATGTTTGTGTCAGTCGTTGATTCTTTTTCTACTTTTATGTATGCCTGACCTTAGTTAGCTAACCATGCTGTTATATTTGTGTTAAATTGTATCTTCCCAAAGGTACATGTTGTATGCTTTCTACAAATGAAATTGTCTTGTGTTTTATTTTGTGTAGCATTTTCCCAAATAAGTTTTATTCATGAAATATTGTAATTCCCTCTGTTTTGATGTTCAGAATGATGCAAATGAAATACAGATGTCTGTGTTGAATGCTGCATGCCTTGTCTCGCAGCTGCATTTTTATCTATAGTCCTTGAAGTATGTTCCAGACACTGAACATTCAGCTTGTCTCAAACTTACCAGAATATATGTATGGTAGTAAACAGAAATGTGCGTATTTAACTAACTATATTATTTCTACATATATTATAGCAATAGATGTGTATATGCATCTAACTAGCAAATAGATGTGCACATGCATTTATACAAAAATAAATACAAAACTGTCTATATTAGTATGTACTTTTTAGTTAAGTTATATTGTTATTAACAATGGGAAACAAAACCTTTAGTTTTCTTTTGATACAGCAAGTTAACACAGTTTTATATTGTCAACACAATGATGACAACATTACTATTAGAACTAGTGGTGCTGCGGTAGCGTTGTTGCCTCACAGTTAGACGTTGCCAATTTGATTCTCAGATAGAGCGTCTTCTGTGTAGCGACATGCATGAATGGGCGTTCCTTCGTTGAAGGTTGTATGTTAGGCCCAGCAAGCCAATACGTAAAAATCTACTGCCAATCATTAGCAGACCGGAGTTCCGCTGTGGCGACCCCTAACCAGGAAAAGCCAAAAGACACAAACAAACAGTGATGTCCTATACAGTAATTTATTGACAATGCTTGAGGATTTTATTGCAAAGGCATTGCAGTCTTGTTTTTTTGAAAAAAAAAATACACGTCACAAATGTCAAGCTTTGACTTGTTACTCTATTTACATAGATAAACCATTTGCTATATACTGTACAGAATACAGTTGTTTGTACAGATTGTTTTTGCATTTGTACATACATGGCTGTAATGTACACTTAGTCCAATTTCTAAACCTAGCATTAAACCGAAGCCTGTTAATTATATTACTTGAAAAATTAAAATGTATTTTTGGTATTACCACTTTGCACTTTTGAGTCCCTTTTGCAGTACTGTTTACACAGTTAATGTAAAATTGAAAGTATGCTCTTTCCCCTGTAGTATACATCATTGTATTGCACTATTCTTTATTTGCTTTATGCTGTGAGAATTAAATGTATGCTTGCCTTTTGGCTTTACCTAGACTGTGACACTTTGGTTTTACACATTTGCTCATTTTTTGGCCATTTTTATAAAGCTTTTACTGTTGCCTATACTGTCAAAGTTGTAGTAGGAATTGCTTTTACCCATTTTGAAAAGATGTTTACTGTTACTATTAGCTATTCATACCCTTCCTTTTTGTAAAGGGACCTGCATAATTTAACTGCATACTATAGCCCATGTACTGACTGTACTCGGTATAGTATTTACTTGCAAACAGATTATTAATGACATGTGTGCACAATTGTGATGTTTTATTACAATTATTAAACAGGATTTTGTAGACTTTTGTGCTTTTTGCTTAATGCTGCATGTGAATACTTAACAATAATGTTTTAGAAAAATGTAAGCCATTTGGCCTGGTGACCAGTCTTGTTTCCTTGACCTTATAAATTTCAGTACCAGTAACATTTTATGTTACGAAACATTCTTTGTAACTACCCATTTCAGCCTTGAAAGATTTGAGCTCACATACTTTTTTTTCTGCACATTCCAAACGCTTAACCCATAACTCCTTCAGCACTTACTCACACCTTCAGTCATTCGTTAATATACTTGCAACTTGATATTAGAATACAGTTGTAATAAACATTAACTTGCCTAACTATGCATAATATTGCTTTTGAATACTGTTTTTGCTGGACTCTTTGCTATTTTTGATGCTATTATACAATTACAAAATATTGTTAGAAACAAAAGAGATATTGGCTTAGCTAACACATGCTAAAAATAAATATATTTGCATGATTTACATTTGCTGTTGTTTGCCTTTTGCTGCACTTTAGATGAAAAGAAAATATATGCATGTTAGTCTTGTGACATCATGTCTTTTCTGTGTTTAACTACTCTCATTTGATTTCTATGACCTAGAACTGTTTTGTTATATGAAATGGTTTTAAAATCACCATTTAAGTGCCTTGCTTTAACTGAATGAAAGTTTGCACTGTGTACGCTTAACCATTTTCTAAAGGTAGAATAGTATGTTGTAAATTATTTTCTATCAATGTAGTTAACTGCTGTTGCTTTAACTCTTTACTAACCAGATTATATTTGTTAGTATTCTGTTCTGCTGACTTTAAAGCTCTTATGCTCTTCTGAAAAGTGTTTGCATATGTTGTCTGAACTTTTTGAACTCACTCAGACTGTGTCTTAGAAGTTTATTAAATCTTTTTGTCAGTTCACCATGAACCTCATCTCTGTTCTTATCAGATTTGTAATGTGCAGTGGTTTTATGCCACTTTTGTCTAGCAAGATGTACAGAAGATTTTTTAAATAACTGACTTGACTGATATTGTAACTCTGAAATTAACATTTTACATGTGGTGACAGAACATAATGCATCTGGTTGTTTACCATTACTTTTATGACATTGCATACAGAAAGCACTTTCATATGACTTGCACAATAAATGTTTACTGTCATACCAATGATGTTGCTGTTTAATATACCAGTCAAACATAATGCATTTACATAAAGCATTGACATCAATTTTACCTACTAAATTACTACATGTGCTACAGTTATGTTTATACCAATCTTTAAATCCTGACCATACAGGACTATTACTACTGTCTACCTGAAAGGTAGTCTTACACTGTACACTTTTGCGTTTTATGGCATCCATGCTGTAGAATGAGAAGCAAAAAGAACATTACCAGTTTCTGTGTGGAAGTTGGCCAAGTCTTCCATCGAGAAAGCTTGGAAAGTTCCTCGTTGATTCTCCCAAAAGGTGGTCAAATACAGCTGGCAGATTCAGCTGTGTGTATGTACAGGACCTGTGGAACTTGCAAAGATGCACTGTTATGCTACTGGATACTGTGCATAAGAAGGAGGAGGCAAATATTTGCACTGCAACTGGACGTATTAACTGAATAAAATGAAAAAGAAGCTGTAGTTGTCACAAGAAGAAAACATTCGGTCTGTCAACTGTGGCTCACCATTGAAGAATTATATATACTGCCTTTTATTGGTTTCTTGCTGTTACTTGCATTTGCATGCATGCATACCACAGTATATTTAACTATTTATTGTGTCCAACTAGTCTTATTACTGTATTGTACTAAGTACAATAAATACACTCAGACAAACTGCTTCAGTTAATATGCATTTACTATTACATTTTCCTTTTAGATATACAAGCATGCAACACAGATGCTGTCAGCTCTCTATGGCAAATTCCCAAAGCTTGTTTATACACACTCATATTTATGCCATAAAGTCTGATATTTTTTCTCAGTCTGATGTATTGTAATCTTCGTTTGTTTAACACTTTTCTTTGTTCTTCTAATTTATGATTTGTCCTTGATTCTTTTTCAAGTTAGGTGGTCCAGGGAAACTCAGTCTTGCATTATCTGAAACGTGGTGTTCCAGCACTATCTGAAACTTGATGTTCCAACTTTATCTTGCTTGATGTTACATCTCTTTACTTCGTTGATATCCTTCCAGCTGCCATCTGCGCAGTTATTTTTACACACTTTGTTTCTCAGTAACATACTCCTTTACATGAATGCCAATATCTAATTAAGCTATATATGCTTGACAGCACACTTACCATTTTCTGCATTTTATACTATTCCTAAATTGACCCTTTATATTTCATATCATTCTTGCAGCTTTTTATTCAAGCTAATAATCATGCTAGCAACAGTTTTGAAAAGACAGTGAATACTATTAATATTTCAAGACATAACCAAAATATTAACTGCAATTAAACAATTTTCAATCATGTCGAACTACAAATTAAACCTAAATAAAACTAATATCTTCCCCTTAAGGCCACCCAAACTTATCTCATTAATACCAGTAATAGATACAATAAAAATTAAAGAAGAAACTAAATATCTGGGAATGACTTTCTTCCAGAGCAACAAGGAATTTTACCAGCATAACATAACTCTTAAATGGCAAAGCATAATGCAAGACTGTAAAAGGTGGAATAACCTTAAGCTACCATTTTTGGCCAAAGTATCAATAATCAAAATGAACATTTTACCAAGACTAACATATATATTCATGACATCACAGATAACTACACATAATAAATGTTTCAAACAAATTCATACCTCCCTAGCAAAATTCATATGGGAACCCATAAAAAACAGAATCTCGTATCAGAAACTAACACTTCCCAAGAGCAAAGGTGGTCTGAGCCTGCCAGATTTTAAAACTTATTACTCCATTATCAACACTAACAGAATATTGAGAATAGCAGAACATAACCCGAAAATGAAAACTTGGTCATCTCCTTGGGTGACAATATTCTATAGGTACATTAAAGCACTAGGCATCAATCCCAAAGTGCTTCCCCTCTTTAAACAAAAAAGATTTACAAACCTATAACATTATAGATCCCTTAAAACATTCTGTAAATATAACACAAAATCTCTTTCATTCCTTAAACCTTGGGAAAGCTATGGTAACACTACAACCCCTCCATAAAAATACAACTCTAAAAATAAATAACAAGATGCTAGACCTTGACTCTTTTCCTTGATTAAAGGACAAAATAATCCAAGATATCTTCCCATACCTTAACTGTACAACCAAAGAAATGAGAAGTAATCTCAATCTACCCAAATCACATATAATAATTCTAAGACAAATCAAAGAGTTGTGTTCCAGCCACCTCCAAAACTTTACTATACTTAATAGTGACATGGAAAACAGTACTCTGCTTTGGAAGACTATTCTTACAACAAGGAAAACAATATCTAACTCATATAAAATGATAGGTGAAATCAAATTTCAGAAGGACCTACTTTTCTCATACTATTGGAGAAAATTAAAACCATCCATAGATGACCAACAAATAAGTCATGCAATCAAGCTAACACTGAAAAGTATACCCCTTAAAAAACTGTCATACGCAGCTCATGATAAATAATAATGCATGTTTCACACCCACAATACTCCACAAATTCAATGCATCCAAAGCACCATACTGCCCACATTGCAAGGACCAGGTAGCAGACCTAATGCATATATTTTGGAGTTGCAAATATGTGTACAAACTCTGAAATTCCCTCAAGATACAACTGCAAAAAATGGGATATCAAACATCAACACTAACATGGGAATTTATCCTTCTACATATTCATCCATCTAACATATTAAGAAAACAAGCAAATATACTTATAATAATTTTGTTACTAATGAAGCTATACATAGCTCTCAAATGGTTAGACCTGACAAATATATCTTGGGAGGGATTCGAACAATA
Organism: Protopterus annectens; assembly: GCF_019279795.1. Classification (NCBI taxonomy): domain Eukaryota; kingdom Metazoa; phylum Chordata; order Ceratodontiformes; family Protopteridae; genus Protopterus; species Protopterus annectens. The sequence goes on from NC_056725.1 coordinate 1,465,719,999, forward strand.
GCTATAAAACATCTTTTAGCCCATAAAATAGTAATGGATAAAAGAAACAAAAATATGAAAGCCCGAGAAATTTGGGAACAAACCTTTAACATCATATTAGCATAAAACATCATACATACTACATAGTAACAGAGTACAAAGGAATCTAGAAATATGCACATGATCACACATTCAAACTATGGACTTGAAATCCTTATTGTATGTGCTGTTTTTATAACAACGAAATTGAATGAGAAAGCATCTTTGTATATTGTGTAAATAGATATGTTTTATGACCTACATGTTACTATATTGACTACAATGTATAACACTCATCAATGAACATCCTGTAAGAATGGAAATGATTGTGTTTTATATAAATGAAAAAATGAAAATAAAAATTATTGAAAAAAAAGAAACATCATAATGAGCAAGAAATGACATTTTTTTATTGCAACTCTACCTAATTTCTTACCTTCGCACTAATTGACCAACCCTGAGTCAGAATATTGAAAATGGCAACTCTACCTAATTTCTTACCTTTGCACTAATTGACCGACCCTGAGTCATTGAAAATTGCAAAACTAATGGTTTGTTTTCTAAATTAAATTCAGTCTCATATATGCTGTTTATTATTAATATTTTAATATGACATTAATTTCACTTTGGTTATTACCAATATTTTAATAGCAGAATACATTTCAAAGTAGAGGTTTAAGATATTAGTATATCAAAGTTAAACTGGAAATGTGTAAGAATTGTTGAAATGTTGAACTGTGTTAAGCTGGATTATAAATTGTCAAAGTTTATGGCTAAAATGGACATGAGTGATGCCTCTGCATCCATAGCTTTATAATCGGGTACATACTATTTTGTCTGTGCAGCAGAAAGGTAAGGTAATAAATGAACAGTGTTCACTCTAAGGGAAAGTGGGTGATGTTTACTTCCAAGATAATTGACCTAATAGAAAGAGTGAGAAAGAAACATTTGTGTATAAATGAAGTCCCAAAAAGAGAAGAAGATTTGTACTGTACAGCTTGCATGGCATATAGACTGGATGAGTGGTTTGGTTGCCCAGCAAATTGTATTAACTTAGTTTACACAGTACTATGGCAAAGTTGGGGAACAGCTGAATAAACTAAGGGCAGGATTCACGAAGGCTTGCACGGAGTCTAAGAGTAGTGTAAGACTCCATGCAGCCTTCGCGATCCAGGAACAGCCCAAAGTCCGTGTAAGAGACCAGCTAAAACGTCTCTTACACGGAGTGGGCGTGGATAAGCTAATCACCTCACTTGCAGCTGAATAGCATGCAAATGAGGTTGATTAGCGATCCAGGAAGCCCAAAGCAGCCCGTGTAAGAGCCGTTTTAGCTGCAGAAATTTACTCAGTTGACAACTGAGTACGTTTCTGCAAAAAACACAATGGAGCAATGTCAGCTCCAAATAAAGGGTGCATATGTGTCAGGCAGCATGCCAATGGCCAAATATGTGGCCATTGGCAAGGTACCCCCATGCAAATATGAGAAATAAATATTTTTTTTTTCGGCGCTCGCCAGTGTTTAAACGCAGCGCAGCCACGCGCAAACGGGCTGCACTATATAAAAACATAAAAATGAAGGTTATAAACCCACAAATGTGGGTTTTATGCAATACATGGATTTACAATGCAGGGACCAGCAGACCAAAAACAACATGGCCACCGTTTAGTGGTTGCTAAGGGGGAAAGCTGAGTCTAAGAGATGTAACTAAGCATTAGTAGGCAATCTGATGCAAATGAGTGTTAGGATACTGAATTCCACTGTCACATAGCAAATGAGCACATTCTGAGTAGTGTAAGAGATACATAAGGGGAGGAATAGAGTAGGAGATAGGTGACATCACAGGGGGGAATGGCAGAAAGAAATGCAGTTCATTGGAGGTCAGAGTTACATGACAGATGTCAGACACATATCATGGAAAGAGGAGTGCCACAACATAAGCATGGGAAAGTCAAGAAATGGAAGGTGTACACTGTTGCCTACACCAAAGTTTCTTGCTGGGCGTGCATGCGCATGTGTGCGCGCCATGAAGCGTGAGTAAGACAGTGTGCGCGCGTGTAAGGCAGACTGAGCATGTGGGAGTGTGTTGGGAGATGTTTAACACTGTTTGCACTGGTGTGCACGTTTTAACCCGAATAAGCAGATTCTGAACCGTGTAAGCATGTGTGCGCGCGTGTAAGCCACTGTGAGCGTGTTTCTGCTAGTATGCACGCTGCTCCCCCCTGAGGAAACAGAAAGGAAAAAGGAAGCAACAGAATTAGTAGGAAGCTAGCAGGGAATACTGCTGGAGCTAGCAGGTGAAAACAATTAGAAGCAGGCAATTACACAGGCAGAATAATAGCTCAGCCAAGCACTGAAAACTCTGCAAACAGCAGTGCAAGATGTTTCTCTCAAGAGACACTGCAAGACAGGAGTAAGCTATTAGAAGTGAAAACTGAAAAAGCTGAACTCAGAGCAGAAATGTTAGGGGCTGCCATAGCTGTCATAATGAGACATAGGCGACTTGCTGAGGGTGGTGACAATGCAGATGGTGCCAGACAACCCACAGTGAGGAGACGGAGAAGAGTGTACAGGCCCAGGGTCACCTACCATGGGTTACATGAGCTGGAGATAGTAGAGCGCTATAGAGTGGACAGAGAGCTCCTGCAGCAAATAGTGGAGCTGTGCAGGCCACGCCTCACACACAGAACCAACAGAGGGAAACCCATCCCAGTGGAAACCAAGGTATGTGTTGGCCTAACAATACTAGCAACAGTTACCTTCCAGAGACCAACTGGTGATATGATGGGGATATCACAGGCATCAGCCTCCAGGGTACTGCACCAGTTCCTGGATGCCATGTCAGCACATACATATCGGTGATCATGTATATTTCCTCAATGCCCGTGAGGTATTGGCCAGCAATATGCGTCTCTTCCAGCAAATAGCGGAATACCCTGAGGTAGTGGGTGCAATAGACTGCACGCACATACGCATCAAAGTACCAGCTGGTGAGCGGGGTAGGGCCTACATTAACCACAAGGGCTTCCCCTCCATCAACTGCCAGGTCGTGTGTGATGCCCAGGGCATAATAATGAATGTGTGTGCTGGCTGCTCTGTGAGCTACCATGATTCCCACATCTGGCATTTGACGCAGCTGTACCAGACATTTGCCAATGGGGACATCCCACACGGACACCTAGTGGGGGATGCAGGTTATGCACTGGAGCCGTGGCTGATGACACCCATCAGAAACGCACACACACCTGAACAGGAACACCATAATGAGGCACACGCACAAACACGTAATGTAATAGAGCGTGTGTTTGGGCTGCTCAAGTCACGGTTCTGGTGTCCGGACACATCTGGTGGAGCCTTGCAGTACACACAAACTACATGTACCCAAATTGTCATGATATGTGCTATGCTACATAATATGATCTTGCGAAAACAGCTGCAGCAGGACCAGCATAGGGCTGGGCCAAACAGCCCCCCACCATTGCCAAGGCCATCACAGGCAGACCGTGACTCGGAGGAGGAACAACCTGAGCCTGCCCCAGTAGGCAGAAGGAGGCATGCCCAGTATGCCCTGGCCTTGGCAAAGAGGCAATGCATAGCACATACACTGGCTCAGTAGGAACCCTGGGAATGATACCCCCTCTGACTCACTCAAATAATAACAGGGATGCCTAAAATGACATGACCTGCTCACAAACATGTACAGGGAGTGTAATATGTGCATCCGACAGAGGCAGCCCTGCAGCACCACCTGAGGCATGAATGCCATGTGTTAAGTAATGTAACACCATGTACTATATGCACACCTGAGGACCGTGACTAACATCCTACCCTCAACAAGCATCATGCCACAATATGACAATGAGATGATCAAGTGCAATAATTGGCTGAAGTATTGCAGTTAGTCAAAGGGGATCCAATGTGTGCCAGCCTGGGATGACATACTGAGCATGACATGATGCTCCACCTGCTAGAACTGGCATGCACCTATCAGTGCAGGCCATATGGATACTGGCAAAGGCTGTTGTTACCCACAGCGTGCCCTGAATAGGTAAGGCTCAAAACACAAACCTACCTCCATAGGTATCAGAAGGGATAAGAACCTAGATGTAATGCTACCCAATGCCAGAAGTCTAAACAGCAAGATGCATGCAGTCTAAACTCACCCAGTATGGAGAATGTTGATATCTGTGCTGTAACAGAAAACTGGGTCAAGGCTCACAACAGCACCCTAACACTACCAGGTTACACCTCATACTGTGCTGTACAGCCTCAAAACATGGAACAAGCTACAAAAGGAGGGTGACTAGCAATAATTGTCAAGGATGACCACACCCCCATGTTGGTACCACAACAAGAAGCAGCATGGACTAGCCATGGTCAAGTAACAGTGGCTAAAACTGCCCCCCAGTTTATAGCCTGCTACAGACTACCGTCCCAACACCAGGAACTGCACCTGGCCTATGTTGGAATACATGAATATATCAAGTCCTCCAAACCACATTATATTGGGTGACTGAAAATACCCAGACATAGACTGGGAGCATTATATTAGCTCCAACACTGTAGGACAAAAGTTCATAGAATCCATAAACCAAAATGCCCAGGAACAACGTACCACTCCCACAAGCGGGGTAAGCATACTGGATGTGATAATCAGCAACATGGGTACTGGATGGCAAGATGAGATGTGTATTGCTCACTGGTAAGACCAGACCATAGAGTAATCACACTGGATATACACATCCTGACCCCAGTCCCTGGCCAGAAAACCACAGTGAAAAAACATGTGTAAAGCAAAATTTGCACTCCTCCAAACTGATGTGGAATCCATTAAAGTCCTGTGCAGATGCAAAATATGGGCCACACCTCAGAACCTGTTATACAGGCATTCCATGAACACTGCCAGGAATGCTTGGATTATGCAATCCTAAATTAAAACAAGACACAATGCCATACACGCAGGCATCTGGCATGGTGGACACCAGCCATAACCAAACCATGCAAGAGAATGAGGAAGCTACTACATGATAGAGCAAACATAAAAAAGTAATCACTGATCAGTAGTATGGCAATAAAATATGTCCACACATACAATCCACTAAGGCCAGCTACAACAAGTTGAATCTGTGAATCTTGAGGCAATGTTACACCTGCCCCAAGTACACAGACAACCCGCAACTGCGCCCCAAGAAATACAAATATATGTGAGAGATGCAACCATCTATCCAAACTGGAGGCTGAGCTCCCTCAACTCAGTATTCCCAAAACTAGTCAGGAGGAGAAGGTAACCACACACACCACAAACCCAGTCCCACATAGACCTATCACAACTGCAAACCAAAGACATAAACACAGAAAAACATTCCCAGAGGCCTGAATTACAAACACACCACACCAACAGAGGCCTCCAAAGCAGACACCCAATCAAACAACCTCCAAACATAGCACATGTAACACATAGTACACAAAGCTGGTGTGCCAAACAGTCACAGGCCAGAAGGAGAAACAACATGCCTGATACAGTTGTAATAGGTGACTCCATAGTAAGACACGCTGCTGTCCCGCACACCAGACTGAAGGGAAAGGGTACAGTAAGCTGCCTGTAGGCTGCTACAATACGCCACATAACACAAGTATGCAGGTCACCCCAAAGCAAGTAGAAATATGATGCAGTCATAGTCCATGCTGGTGTGAATGACCTGAGATGTACCTCCCCGGACTACATGAAAAGAGACATAGATGAGCTCTCCGATTATGTAGTCCAGGCCGGTATGACACTGACCGTTTGCAGCATCCTACCCTCACCAAGAATGATGCCACAGTACAAACATGGAATGATCAGTTATAACAAGTGGCACAATTACTGGTGTCATTCCAAGGGGATCCAATGTCTGTCTGCTTGGGATGTCATGCTTGACAAGCCACACAGCTGTTCCAGAGATGGCTTGCACCTGTTACCCCTGGGCGTCTGGATATTGGATAAGGCTTTTGCCACCTCCATAGAACCTTTCGTAGGCTAGGCTGAAAAGACTAACCCACCACCCTACAAAACATAAGTGGAAAGAAACATAAGAGTAATGCTGACCAATGCCAGATGTGTAAACCTCAATATGCATGCTCCCGAGGCCATCCCCAGTATGGAGAACATCGATGTATGTGCAGTGACAGAAACCTGCTGCAAGCCTCCTGACAGCACACCAGCACTACCAGGTTATACCACATATCATGCATTATGGCCCCAAAACCTGGAACAAAACATAAAAGGAGGGTGAGTATTCATATTCAGCACAGACACCCATACGTCCAGGTAACTGACAATGCACAAGGCATTGGAGTCCACCCATGTGCAGCTAACTGTAGGCAAGACTGCTGTACAGTCTGTAGCATGCTACAGACCACACTCTCACACACAGGAACCCCACCCAGCCATCCTGAAGACACTGGACAGTATGAATGTCCCACCAAATACCAAACAAGGTACTCACAAATTACCACATAGGTGGTAAACCATTATGTATGGAAGGAGTAATCAGGGACCTAGGGACACAAGTCGACAGTAACCTGTTATGTGACACTCACGTTGCCAATGTGGCTAGGAAGACTGTCTATATTGGACACCGTTTCATGAAAGGATTCACATCTACGTCAACAGAGGTCATTGTGCCCCTATACTGTTCTCTTATCAGACCCATAATATAGTACAATGCCTCATTTGGGATGTACCTTACCTGACACCTGCAGCAGTTAGAAAGACCTCAAAGGTACCTCACCAAGAGGATAAAGGGTCTCAAATATATGTCATATGCTGCCTGGCTGTAGACACCCCAGCTGAATGCAGTCACATACTGCCTACACAGAGGCATTGTATGTCTGTTGTACAAGGCCATGTCCAACACAGGAGTAATGGACATCTCCACCCCAGAAAACTCAAAGCCATCGGAGCTGTGAGAGTGAGAGATGTCAACCTCAACACATAATGAAATAGGATGTGCTGGAGTGACAGATACATAACCCAGAGGCTCCCCACACCCTGGAACAGAATCCCACTCCATGTTAGGCAGTGCCCCTCACTGACACTCTTCAACAGGAATCTTGCCAAGTGGATGGATGATTGTAGATTTACACTGGAGTTCTTCACTGTGTCACGTCCAGACAGAGGCACAGCAAAGCAAATCATAAATGGCCATAATATTCACATAGCAAGGGGTGGCAAAAGCCACACACACTCTGGCTAGGCTTACAAATGCCCTAGGGTGGATAGCCTAGTATGAACCTATGAACCTATGAAGATACAAATTGTACAGGACACTAAGGATAATCCCAAGGCTTCCACAACTGATGGTAGGAACCGTGTTGGGAATTCACAGATATGCTCTGAATCACACAAATATTACAAACAACATACCAAACACACACACATATTGCCAACATACATCCTGACAGGTGCAGTGCAACCCCCCCCCCCAAAAATGCAAAATATCTATCCCAGCAGACTGCTGGACCCCTGACATTGCAGATGCTGAGGTAACAGCCAGCATCTACAAAGCAAAACACACAGCAGCAATGGTATGAGATGGTGTCCTGGGCTGAGTCCAACATGGACTCCAAGAAGAATGGAATGCCAAATCACACTACTGCTCAATGTCAGCCTTACCACAGGATATGTACCCAAAGAGCAGTGTACAACAACAGTGGTCATTCTCAACAAAGGTGTTGCCTGAATGGATACTGAAAACTACCACCCCAGAATCCTGAGAAGCTCGGTCTGCACAGCTATGGAAAGGATCAGCATGTACCGCAGACATAAAGATATTGGGGACCTACTGACACTGGACCCTACCCAGTGTGGCTTTCTTAAGTGCAGATCCTGCCCCTAAACATGTTTGACTCATTTGAAACAGTCATTAAGGTCATTGATAAGGGCAATATGGTCCACACAGCATAGCTGGACCTTGCAAAGGCTTCTATACAATACCCTACATGTTCATTATAGATATGCTCACCAGCTTAAATATAAACCCCTATGTCAGTAGAGGGGTTGCAAACCAGACCAAGGACAGAACTGACATGGTCAGACATGCTGCAGCCATGTCAGACTACAAACCAGATATAACTGGCATCCCACAAGGCTTGATCCTGGGACCTCCGTCGTTTGGTATATATGTCCCATAGGTACAGGCCAACATGGAAGGACTGTGTCTGAACATGTTTGCAGAGGACTACAAACTGCCCACCATATCTGGCCCTCCAGCTGACACAAGCATCCCACAAAAGGGCCACATAGAAACAGACAACTGGTGCCATAATCATGTCAGCAAGCTAATTGCAAAAAAGTGTATAGTCAACCCCCGTGGATATACAGTAATTACCACATAGGTGTTAACCCATTATGTACTTAACATGTAATGAGAGACCTGGGGACACAAGGTGATAGATATACTGCATTGGACAAACATGTGGCTGTCGTGTTTACAGAAACATACCATATACCCACCTAATCATGAAGGTTGTCAGATCTAGATAAGGGGAGATCATTGTGGCTCTGCAGTCATCCTTCATCAGCGTTACAATTGACTACAATAGCCCCTGTGGGATGTACCTCAGCAGACACCTCCATCAACTGTAAAGTCCCCAACAGTACCTCACCAGGAGTATCAAAGAGCTTGCACAGATGCCATGTGTTGCGTGATTAAACAAACTGCAGCTACACACACTGCCATACTGCCCACCCAGAGGCAAGCTGTGCCTGATGTATAAAGCCATATCCAAGCTGGAATCAATAAACATGCTGCACCTTGTACAATCTGAATGGCAGTGAGCTATGCACATGAGAGACCTGAACCCCAGCACTGACATACATAGGACAAGCTGTACTGCATGATCCATAACACAGAAGCCAACCCCACTCATGAGTAAACTCCCAGTACAGGCTATCCATAGAGTCACTCATCGATTCTCCTCAAGAGGAATCTTGATGAGTGGATGGGAGATGGTAGGTTTACCCTGGGTATCACTGTTATGTCACAGGTAGACAGAGGCACAGTATACTAACCATGACATATATCATGGCAAACTCCACTTACAATGTGTGTCGAAGGACAAACACACTCTCCGACTAGCATTAGAAATGGCCTAGGGCACATTGCTAGTGTTTGCAAATGTACACCTATGTTGTGGAATACACTACCAATGTTGGACAAGCCTGGTTTAAGTAGTTCATATCTGAACATAATGCAACATGGTCAGATGTGCACAACTGGCCCCTAACCAGGCTGTTGTGCTCACTATGGAAATGTAAAGCAGTGATAGGACTAAAGCCCAGGATACTGTCCACCACAGTCAAAGTACTGAACCAGTACACTATACGGTACTACAGTGTTAGGTCAGTATGAAAGGATGTTGACAACTGTATGCAAAGTATCCCATGCAAACCCTGCAGGCACAGTATAATCCCTGTTGTGTTCACACACAAAGCAGTCGGACAGTAACTACACAACATGACACACAACACACAACCATACATGGGAGATATTTGTTGAAGTTCACACTCATCCACAAATGTGGTGGGCTGCAGAGTTCAACATATGGAAAGCTCACACTGGGCATGCTCACACACTTTGATAAATGAGACATATGTCAGACAACATGCCATGGGAAGGCTGAACTGGGCATGCTCACACACTTAGGCCAAATCTCAGTTTAGCAGTTGGCCACACATATCTGGTATTTGTACGTGTTATTCCAGGAACCAACCACATTACAGCAATCTGCCCAGTGCACACAGTTAAATGACTACAGAGACATATGTGATATAGTGGATCCCTCCCATATGCAAACATCTTCCACAGATACACAAGTTGTTCATACAAACAGGGAATGCTATGGCAATAAAGACCTGCAAACAGTCTATCAGCAACAAATAATGTGCATTTGACAATTAAACATATGGGTGTAGAGGTCAACACTAGGCTATTTGCCCTAGGGAATGACAGCTTAGCCAGAGTGTGCTTGGCGTCTGCCTCCCCAGTACAGTAGTCTACTGTGCCACTGTAAAGTAGGTCACATAAGGCACCGTGTGAGGCTAGTGTGCTGTGCCTCTGTCAAGCAGGGACACAGTGGAGATCCCAGGGTTTGAATTTGCTAAGCCACAGCCATGTTGTTGGTGTGTGCTGGAAGAGGGTTGCTGAGGACCTCTAACAGTAAGTGGGCGTCAATAACAGACTGAAGGGAGCCTTATCTGCATTGTCTGGATAATTTCACTGTCAACACTGTGTCCTGATGATTATGAGGGATTGAAGTGTTGTGCCGGTACTGTTCAGAGATGTCCTCTCTCTGTGGGCTACTGCTCAGCAATGTATTAGCTCACTCTGATGGACAGCTCATATATGGCTGGTGTACATCTGACAGGTGTCCTGTTGTGGAGCAGTCATGGGTATATTTGGGATAGCATGATCAATGCAAACCTTCCACATGCTCATAAAATGCAATTGTCAAGGATTATGCAGAGTGGCCTGTATACTCCCCCAGCATGGGTCCTTTGAAGTCTTCCATCCCAGTCTTCACAAGTGTAAAGTCTGCTTTTGATAAATACAGTTTGTTTGCAGTGACAACCTTGCCAGGGGGTGGGGATGGGATATGGATTGGCAGGGAAAGGTGGGTATGGTCAGATATCAACAATGGTGGTCTACCTCTGGTGTGGAACAGTGAGTACCCATGTTGTAGATGGTCAGGTGCAATATGTATTCCCCCTTGCGGCTGTGGTGAGTGGTTCTGCCATAGCACATGGACTCACAAATTGTAGTGGCTGTAGGGTAATGTTGTAGAGGCCTGAGTAGTTCCCACACACAATATGCCTGTACCTGATGTTAACAACTGGAATGGTGTATGTGAACACCTGCATATCTTGGCACTGTGCCCAGGGAAGCAAAGTGTGTGTCCTGGATGTGGGAGGGGTGTTCAGGACTGGTTGTGTTGTGTGTTACAGGTCCTGTGGTCACGAAGCATGGTATAAAACATAACCTGCCAGTGCCATGTGCATATCTGACCCTGATGTAGGTGGCTGCAAATGCATATATATGCTATCCCCCACCTGACAGGTAGTACTAGATGTACATACCTCTGTAGAAATAATGATGTCAGCACCCTATAAATACTGCAGGTGCAGAGCCGACACCCATTAATCGGGTTAGTGCGCTCTGCTAATGCTTCCGTCTTGAGTGTCATAACATAGTTAGGGAGGGGTTTGAATCCTGCAAATGCTCAGTGTGTGTGAGTGGGGTTGGTGTGTGTGCAAGTCTGTGTGAGGGAAATGACCCTTTTGGCAACTGGGAAAACACACTACAGGATGCACATTCCCCTTTCTAAACACTGATGATGTCAGCACCCTATAAGTACAGCATGAGAAGAAACACCTCCCAATAATGCAAATAGCACGCTCTGCTAATGCATCCGTCTTGAGTGTCATAACCTAGTTAGGTAGGGGTTTAAATCCTGCAAAGGGCAAGTGTGTGTGTTTGGATGAGGGGGGTTAGTGTGAGGGAAATGGCACTTTTGGCAACTAAGAGAACACAATACAGGATGCACATTCCCCTTTCTAAACACTGATGATGTCAGCACCCTATAAGTACAGCAGGAGAAGGAAACCCTCCCAGTAATGCGAATAGTGCGCTCTGCTAATGTGTCCGTCTTGAGTGTCATAACATAGTTAGGTAGGGGTTTGAATCGTGCAAGTGTGTGTGTTTGGATGAGGGGGATTAGTGTGTGTGCAATTCTGTGTGAGGGAAATGTCCCTTTTGGCAACTAGGAGAACACACTACAGGATGCACATTCCCCTTTCTAAACAGTGATGATGTCAGCACCCTATAAGTACAGCAGGAGAAGGAAAACCTCCCAATAATGCGAATAGCACGCTCCGCTAATGCGTCTGTTTTGAGTGTCATAACATAGTTAGATAGGGGTTTGAATCCTGCAAATGGCAAGTGTGTGTGTTTGGATGAGTGGGGTTAGTGTGTGAGGGAAATGTCCCTTTTGGCAACTAGGAGAACACACTACAGGATGCACATTCCCCTTTCTAAACACTGATGATATCAGCACCCTATAAGTACAGCAGGAGAAGGGAAACCTCCCACTAAGGTGAATCGCGCGCTCTGCTAATGCGTCCATCTTGAGTGTCATAACATAGTTAAGTAGGGGTTTGAATCCTGCAAGTGTGTGTGTGTTTGGATGAGGGGGGTTAGTGTGTGTGCAATTCTGTGTGAGGGAAATGTCCCTTTTGGATACTAGGAGAACACACTACATGATGCACATTCCCCTTTCTAAACACTGATGATGTCAGCACCCTATAAGTACAGCAGGAGAAGGAAAACCTCCCAGTAATGCGAATAGCGCACTCTGCTTATGCGTCTGTCTTGAGTGTCATAACATACTTAGGTAGGGGTTTGAATTCTGCACATAGCAAGTGTGTGTGCTTGGATGAAGGGGGTTAGTGTGTGTACAATTCTGTGTGAGGAAAATGTCCCTTTTGGCAACTAGGAGAACACACTACAGGATGCACATTCCCCTTTCTAAACACTGATGATGTCAGCACCCTATAAGTACAGCAGGAGAAGGGACACCTCCCAGTAATGCGAATAGTGCGCTCTGCTAATGCTTCCGTCTTGAGTGTCATAACATAGTTAGGTAGGGGTTTGAATAGTGCAAGTGTGTGTGTTTGGATGAGGGGGATTAGTGTGTGTGCAATTCTGTGTGAGGGAAATGTCCCTTTTGGCAACTAGGAGAACACACTACAGGATGCACATTCCCCTTTCTAAACAGTGATGATGTCAGCACCCTATAAGTACAGCAGGAGAAGGAAAACCTCCCAATAATGTGAATAGCACGCTCCGCTAATGCATCTGTTTTGAGTGTCATAACATAGTTAGGTAGGGGTTTGAATCCTGCAAATGGCATGTGTGTGTGTTTGGATGAGCGGGGTTAGTGTGTGTGCAATTCTGTGTGAGGGAAATGTCCCTTTTGGATACTAGGAGAACACACTACAGGATGCACATTCCCCTTTCTAAACACTGATGATGTCAGCACACTATAAGTACAGCAGGAGAAAGAAAACCTCCCAGTAATGCGAATAGCGCGCTCTGCTAATGTGTCCATCTTGAATGTCATAACATAGTTAGGTAGGGGCTTGAATCCTACAAATAGCAAGTTTGTGTATTTGGATGAGTGGGGTTAGTGTGTGTGCAATTCTGGGTGAGGAAAATGTCCCTTTTGGCAACTAGGAGAACACACTACAGGATGCACATTCCCCTTTCTAAACACTGATGATGTCAGCACCCTATAAGTACAGCAAGAGAAGGAAAACCTACCAGCAATGCGAATAGTGCACTCTGCTTATGCGTCTGTCTTGAGTGTCATAACATAGTTAGGTAGGAGTTTGAATCCTGCATACAGCAAATGTTTGTGCTTGCATGAAGGGGGTTAGTGTGTCTACAATTCTGTGTGAGGAAAATGTCCCTTTTGGCAACTAGGAGAACACACTACAGGATGCACATTCCCCTTTCTAAACACTGATGATGTCAGCACCCTATAAGTACAGCAGGAGAAGGTATGTGGCATGGACAATGACTGAGTCATATGTGCCCATGCCTCTGACTGACCTGTATGCTTGTGTTATGTGGTGGACCATAGTGCCCCACGGGCATATCACTGTGACCTTCACCTTGTCCAGCCTGGTGAGCGTGACCTCACTGTACCGGACAATAAAGGTACCAAACACAACTGTGGCAGGTGTGTTGTCGAGCCTTACAGGCGGTGACTGTTTGGCACACAGGATTTGTGTGCTATGTGTTATGCGTGATGTGTTCTGGCATAACGTATGCCTGTGTGCCAGCTGCAGAGGTGTCTGCCACTCAGGCAGGATGCTATTCTTAGGCTCCACGAATGGCCCAGTGTGTTCACGTGCTTGTATTGTTGTCAGTGTAGGTCTACATTAGACTGGTATTGAAGTCACTGTAGTATTTCATGCCACCTGACAGGTTATGCCAGTACTGGGTTCAAAGTGCTTAGTCCCCAGTTTGGCTATGTGGTTCCATCTCATACATGTGTTGTACGTCCATGTGTAGGGGAGAGGGTTAACTGTGTACATGTGGCAGCTGTGACATTGCCACATGACCCACATATTCCACAACTGTACCATAGAGGTGACTGACAACTGACCTTTGCACATGCTACCATAGTATTGTGATTGCCATGGTGATTAACAGCACATAGGGCCAATGGGGAACAAGGTACATAGGGTCATAGGTTCATAGGTTCATACTAGGCTATCTGCCCTAGGTCATTTATAAACCTAGCAAGAATGTGTTTGGCTGTCGCCATCCATTGTAAATATATCTTGCTATGCCCTTTTTTGAGGTTAGTATACTGTGCCTCTGTCTAACAGTGATACAGAAGTGATACCCGGGGTAAACCTACAATGTCCCATCCACTCATCAAGATTCCTCTTCAAGAGAGTCAATGAGGGACTCTGCCTAACCTGGACTGGGATTTTATTCCAGAGTGAAGTGAGCCTCTGGGTTATGAATCTGTCCCTCCAGCATGTCCTATTTATTTCAGTGCTGAGGTTCAAGTCTCTCAAGCGTGTAGCTCGATGAGATTTGGATATTCTCAGGTGCAGCATGCCCATTAATTCCGGGTTTGACATGGCTTTATACATCAGGCACAGATCGCCTCTGAACAGGCGGTATGCCACTGAGTAGAGCTGGGGTTTCTTTAACCAGTCAGCATATGGCATCTGTTTGAGCCCTTTGATCCTCTTGGTGAGGTACTTTTGGGGTCTTTCCAGTTGCTGCAGGTGTCTGGTAAGGTACATCCCAACAAGGGCATTGTACTCAATTATGGGCCTGATGAGGGATGAGTAAAGAGGCACGATGTCCTCCCCTGATCTAGATGTGAATCCCTTCATGATGGGGTGGGCTATATAAAATGTCTTTCTAACCATGTTGGCAACATGGTTGTCAAATGAGAGATTGCTATCAACTTGGGTCCCCAGGTCCCTAATTACTTCTTCTGTACTTAATGGATTACCACCTATGTGGTACTTTGTGGGCACTTTGTTTTTGCCAAAGGGGATGACTATACACTTTTTTGCATTCAGCTTGAGGCCATGGCTCTGGCACAAGTTGTCTGTTTCTATGAGGTCCTTTTGGAGGATGCTTGTGTCGGCTGGAGTGTCAATTATGGCGGCCAGTTTGCAGTCATCTGCATATTTGGTCAGCCACAGTCCTTCTGTGTTGGCCTGTACCTCCGATAAATATATACCAAACAAGAGAGGTCCCAGGACTGAGCCTTGTGGGACACCTCATGTAACTGGTTTGGAGTCTGGCATGGCTCCAGCAATTCTAACCATGTGGATTCTGTCCTTGAGCCAGTGTGCAATCCATCTAGTGACATAGGGGCTTATATTTAAGCTGGTGAGCTTCTCTAGACTGCCCGAGTGGGGTATTGTATCGAAGGCTTTTGCGAGGTCCAGGTAGGCTGTGTGGACCACCTTCCCCTCGTCAATGGCCTTGGTGACTGTTTCAAAGAAATCAACCAGGTTTGAGAGGCAGGATCTGCCCTTAACAAAGCCAAACTGGGTATGATCCAGTGTCTGTAGGTCCCCAATATCTTTATTTGTGAGGTCCATGATGATCCTTTCCATAGCATCTGCGGATGCATCTGCAGACCGAGCTAGTGTGGCTTATGGGGCGATAGTGTCCAGGATGCGTTGAGGCACCACCTTTCTGTAGAGGGACCACTGTTGCTGTACACCACTCTTTGGCCACATATCCTGTAGTAAGGCTGGGATTGAACATTAGTTTTATGTTTGGTTGTAGCTCTTCTTGGAGTTCATGTAGGACACAGCCCGGGACACTGTCTGGTCCCATTGATGCAGTGTGTATTGCTTTGGAGAGGGCGGCTCTTACCTGAGCATCTGAGATGTCAGGGGGGGCAGCACTCTGCTGGGATACATATTTGCCCTTTCGGTGTGGAGGGGGGGAGAAGTTTGCGCTGAACCTGTCAGCTAGAATGTTGGCAATGTCTGTGGGTTTGGTGTTTCTATTGACATTTTGGACTACCTCTGAGCATATCTGGGAATTACCACCCAGGTTCCTAACATAACTAAAGAAAGCCTTGTGATTATCCTTAGTGTCCTGTGCAATTTCTCTTGAAGCTGGCCTTAGACAATCCTATGAGTGCATGTAGTTATTTGCTAATACTGATCAGTGATGCCTTCCCTTTTTGGGATTCTGCTGTATCATTTAGTAGCTTCCTCCTTCTATTGTGTAGTTTGTTTATGGCTGGGGTCCACCAGGCAGGTCTGCCTTTGGAGGATTGGGTCTTGGTTTTATTCGGGATCACATGATCCATGCATTCCTGAAGGTGTCCATAGAATGCGTTTATAGAGGAATCTGCGGTCTGATCTGTAGTTTCCACAGGCCCAGGGGCTTTGAAGGTTTCCACCTCAGTTTTGAGGAGTGTGAATTTGCTTTAGAGAAGTTGTTCACTGTGGTGTTCTGGGCAGGGGGTGGGGTCGGGATGTGAATATCCAGTGAGATTAGTTTATGGTCTGATCTTACCAGTGAGGGATACACTTCTGGTCTGGAGCATAGAGTCCCCATGTTGGTGATGATCAGGTCCAGTATGTTTCCCCTTCTTGTGGGAGTGGTAACAAGTTGTTCCATAGCATTTGAGCTCATATATTCTAGGAATCTTTGGCCTAGGGTGTTGGAGCTAGAATCATGCTCCCAGTCTATGTTTGGGTAGTTGACGTCGCCCAATATAATGGTGTTTGGAGAGACCTTCATATTTTCCACTGTTCTCAGGAAGGCCGAGTGCAGTTCTTGGGTTTGGGAGGGTGGTCTGTAGCAGGCTATAACCTGGAAGGCAGTTTCACCCATTGTTAGTTGCACATGGATAGTCTCTGATGCTTGGTGCTTTGCCACCAACCTGGAGGTGTGGGTAACTTTGATGAATATCAATACTCCCCCTCCTTTTGTGGTTCGTTCCAAGTTTTGGGGCTGAAAAGCATGGTATGAGGTATAACCTGGTAGTGCTGGGGTGCTCTCAGTAGCCCTGAACCAGGCATCTGTTACTGCACATATATTGATGTTCTCCATATTAAGGAGAGTTTCGAGTGCATGCATCTTGAGGTTTAGACTTCTGGCGTTGGGTAGCATTACTCTTAGTTTCTAATCCCTTGTGATACCTATGAAGGTGGGTTTGTCATTTGAGCCTTGCCTAACAAAGGCACTATGGGGGTAGCAAGAGCCTTTGCCAATATCCGAAAGCCCAGGGGTGACAGGTGCAAGCTGTCCCTAGCGAAGCAGGTGGTTCAATAGAAGATGAATATGTGAGGGTGTAGTGCCTGTGATTAGTTAGCAGTAGCATATATGACTGCTCACATGGACAAATGCCAGGTAAGTCATATGCAATGTGTCACAGGCAACGTACATGTGAACAGGACAAACAGTGACATTCTGTCAAGTGAGACATGGACATACATATAGTAAGCTATGCAGATGTCACTAGGAGTCCACAGAAGCTCTGTAACTATGCATTGCAGGTGGGATCAGTATTCCAGGGTAATTGCAAGCAAACATGCATGCAAACAAAGCTACAGTAAGCAGGGCTGCATGTAGTCCATTGTACAACAAACAAGCTGTACCACTTCCAGTAGGTAACACTGCAAATATGCAGGCACTATGCACATGTACATGGAAATACACAGGTCAGATGGCTAGGGTCCAGTCTCACAAGTGTACAGACCATGTACTGTCAGGATGTACAATAACTGGATGGAAACCCATGTGCTCATACCTGCAGTAATACACATGTCAAATAACAGACACTGAGCCTTCACTCAGTGGTTCCATACTTAGTAGGATGTATGCTACCTGGCCTGCCACCACAGTATCCCTGACATGTATGGGGACTCTCCCTCCTGTGACAGTTAGTTTTGTGTGTTGGGGCTGTCTAGTATGGTATGAGATGTGAGCTTGCAGTGCTAGGGTGCTCCTGTGTGTCCTGTACCAGTCGTGTAGTACTGCACACATATCAACATCCTCAAACATCCGCATTGCAGAGTCCAGTGTGGGCAACATGCCACTTGCAGTTTACATGTCCATCATTGCGTATTAATACTTTCATTACCTTATCCCCTGTGCTACCTATGTATGTAGCCTTCTGTTGACATCCTTACCACCAGTATGCCAACATGTGCAGGTGATACACTATGGTACTTACCATGGGTGTAGACAACAATACATGACAATCATACCCTTACTGCATCAGGCATGCTGTGATATACCCACAATTATTTCAGCACACAGTACTGTTAACAACATGATACTATTATTACATGTCTATGTAGTCACCCTGTGCATCAGCAACATGTTAACCTGTACCTGCACTGATGTTACAGATTGCAGGAGGTGGCACAGTCTCATCATATGCACAGGGTGTGAACTTGGTATGTCTGAGTCAGCCACCGATACCACCGATTGACATGTATGTGTATGTGTGTTGGTGAGGGACAGCAGTACAAGGTGGGGCAATGTTGATGCAGTGTGTGCGTGTATGCGGTAGCCCTAGGTGTTGTCAATTCGCATGTGTGTATGGATGCACACAGTTCCACCTCATGGCTGCCATATACTAGTGTTTGTGGACAGCCACAGACTGTACCTGCCAGGTCATACAGATCAGTGTCCCTGGCCATGGACACGGTACCTGTGCCTTGTAGGGGTGCTACGGACCATATCCGGTACCGACCCAGACTGGGTACTGTCATCAGAAGCATGTGTTCATTGACTGGACACAGATCCCTGTCGGGCCTGGTCAGAGCCACGTGCACGTGTTCTCCTGGGGTGGTCTGATGACAGCACAGACCCAGCATTGCTGGGGCTGCTGCTGGCACTATGGGGGCGGCCGCGGCCCTGTTGTCATCCGTGACGACTGCCAGATGCTGCTGTTGCTGGCATACGCCCATGTCGACGCCTCAACCGTCCACCATCGCCCTGGCTCATGGACATGTAGTTGTGGAACCGGTCTAATATGTCCCCACAACGTCTGTTTATGACATTGGTAAAATTACGGATGGCAGCCGCAATGTCACGCATACTGTCAGTCATGGCTGTGCGACATGCTGTCAGCTCTCTCAGACCCTGTCTGGTGTACCGTTCCATACGTGACTGTGCCTGCATCACAGCCCGAAACATAGCTGAGGTTGTAAGACCTCTGTGGGCACGTCTGACAGGGGCAGTACGCCCACGGATGCTCCCACGAGAACCCCTGGACATCTGTCTGTGTGGTACCATCTCAGGGCCATGCCCATGGCTGCTGTGTGGGGAGACATGTGCCACAGACACCACATTATCCTGGTCAATGCCCACTGTATGCTGTCCATCACCTAGGGACATTGGTGACAAAGGGTGTATTGGCAGGATAACTGTGCGCATTGATGGAGTTGACAGCTGTGTACTGTCAATCGGCTGACAAATGATGGACCCTGGCATAACTTCCTGTGCCATTACACAGATGTCATCATTATCAGTACCCATGGCACCTGATTCAGGTTCCCTGCTGCATGACACCAGAGCAGCACCAGAACCTGTGGGAGGGAAACAGGAAACACAGGTTACAATGTCTACACAATATTACCAGTGATGCACACATCCACACATGCACAGGTCCAGACATGCACACATGCACACATGCACACATGCGCACATGCACACATGCACACATGCACATGCACACATACACACATGCACATGCACACGTGTACATGCACACATGCACATGCAAACATGCACATGCACACATGCACATGCGCACACATGCACACATGCACACATGCACAGGTGCACACATGCACACATGCACACATGCACACATGCACAGGTGCACACATGCACACATGCACACATGCACATGTGCACACATGTGAACATGCACACATGCATGCATGCACACATGCACACGTGCACACGTGCACACATGCAAACATGCACACATGCGCACGTGCACACATGCACAGGTGCACACATGCACACGTGCACACATGCACACATGCACACGTACACATGCACACAGTTGCACACAATTGTACACTACTCAGTATGCGTGATATCAACACACAGACACAGACACACCTGCATGCATACAAAGAGCACTACTAAGTGAGCCTAATATTACTATTACTATCAAGACTATTACAGGTATTGTTAATACACACTCACCGGCATGGATAGGCTGCATTGCTGTTACACCGGAGGGACCTGCAGAAGTGAGGAAACTAATGTCAGTGGGCACAACTGTGCCATTGTTACTGAGTATGATACAGGTCAGTAGTACAACAGTTGCCTTTCACAGGTCAGCTGCTAATATTGAGGATATCACACTTGCACATTAAATACTATGATGACAGCTACAAACCAAGGACACACCTCACACATGCATTAACTACCAGTGTACACAACAGTCAACTATACATATGGCATATTACCTGCACGCTCATAGTCTTGCTGCTGCGTGGCTCCAGCCTCCATCATAATGCATGTCTGCTGCTGTTGTTGTTGCTGGCGGACTGGAGCCACTACACTCATGAGTAGTTCCTCCAGTCTGGTGAGTGGGGATGTGTAGCCACCCCACCACCTGTGGCGACCTGTTGCCTGTGGATATCCAATGCACGCTGATGGACATTTCTGATTAAATCACTGCAGTGATGTCGTACCTGCTCATATGTCCTATTATGCGTGCCTATGTCATTTACCCGACAGACCAGGTCTTGCCACAGTGCAGCCCTCTCCTGCTGATTCTGGCTGATGCGGGAAAAGAGTATTGCATAATCCCGGACCAGGCGCTGGTGTATCTCCTCATCCTCAGCTGCGGAGTAAGCTGGATTTCGCGGGTGAGCCATGTACCTGAAAAAGAAAATAACCTGATATCAGCAATATATGTCAGCAGAATTTGGCACACATACTACACATGCTACTCGACTGTTATGATGCAACATATTTCCCATATATAGCATCTGTCTGTCTATTGGTGGATACACATGTAAATGGCCAGGTATCAGTGCCCAGCCAGCAACTGTGCAACAGTACCTGGCACACTCCATACGACATACTACCAAACCCCAGCAGTCAGAACACTGATTCAGGTCCAGAGCACCTCCTCACTCTGGGGCTTTGTATCTAGGTACTGTATGGCCTATATCATCAACTACTGTGAGCTGACCACAAACTAATTGCCCTGGATATACATATCCCACCTCCACCACCAGCACAAATGACTATGTGAATAACATTGCAGATGCAAACTTTACACTTTGTAACAGTGACATGGTATCCTTTCAGCCCACTGGGCCAGTGGAAGACACAACCCACAATGCTGACCCCTACACAAATGCTTTCTACGGACATCTTTGAGAATGCATGGATCATGCAATCCCATATATGACCAAGACACTCTCCACAAAGGGACAGCATCCTGTCTGGTGGACCCCAGCCATAGACAGATTGTATTACAAAAGATGGAAGCTACTGCAAGACAGAGCATAATTCCATAAAGGGAAGGCATGTCTGAGCAGAACTAGTAAGGATCTATTTTCCCTCATACAAACATCCATGGGCAACTTTGAGAGGGAAATCAAGAGGGACACTATAGATAACCAGAAGGCCTTCTTCAGTTATGTTAGCAACCTGGTCAGAATCCCTCCTCTATGCTCATAGTTAGTACACAACAACAAATAATTCACTGAAATCACAGATATTGACAACATTGTGGCAGACAGGTTCAGTGCAGGTGTCACCCCTCCCTCTCCCCCAAAATATGACATAGTTATCCCAGCTGACTGTAACCTTCCTGTCATCACAGATGTCCAGGTGAGAGCCGCCCTCAGGAAAGCAGAATACACAACATGACTGGGACCTGATGGTATCCCCGGTTGCATGCTACATGAACTCTGACAGGAGCTAAACACACATATAGAAGTGCTATGTAACACTAGCCTGACTACAGGATATGTACCTGTACACTGGCGCACAGCAGCAGTGGTTCCACTCCACGAAGGAGGCACCTCAACATACCAATACAATACAACACAATACAATACATTACAATACAATACTATACAATATGCTATTGCCCTGGGACTACAGCAGCATACTGTTCTGCTACCCTGACCATTGCGACACATGTGGTGTGATGGTACCTGCTGCTGTCACACAGTTACACAGGGTGACTCATATGGCATATTACCTATCTGACTAACATTCAGCAGGGGTATGTGTGACATGTACTCATGGGGAGTCTTGCTTCTTAACACTGTGTGGTTTATTGCAGGGTATGTCTTATCTGTGGGTAGGAACCTTTACCTCCACATGTGCTCTCTATTGCAGTGGCATGGACGACACACAGCAGTCATTTAGGTTGTGGATGGTGTGAGGTGTTACTATGGTAGTTGGACATCTGTCATGGGTGTGACTTATGTATGTAAATCCAGGAGTGGTAACCTCTATGTGGGTAGTATGTGTGTACTCTGTGGTGTTGTCAGTCACTGTGCATTGGTTATGTGTTTGAGTGCATTGTCACAGTGTTGTACATGTCACTGTGTCCTTCTCCATATCTGTAGCTGTCATGTGAGGTACATACCATGGCAGCCATTATGTGGTGTGGAGGGGTACACTGACCTACATGTCCATAGCTGACACACCATGTCTGCTGACACATACCATGTGCAGGTATTCCAGGAATAGTGTGCCACTGTGAATATCATTGGGGGGACTATTGTACAGATTTATGACCCTGTTCACCCCTGACACATGAAGTGGTGGGCAGCCAATCACATATCTGGTGGTTACTGGTGTAGGTGATTTGAAATGGGGTATGGTACTCCAGTTTTGACACTGGTGTTCACTCCATGCCTTTGTCACCAGGCACCTGTTGCAATATATCTGTACACATGTGCCTCACTCAGAATATATATACATCTCTCTCTCTCTCTCTCTCTCTATATATATATATATATATATATATATATATATATATATATATATATATATATATATATGTCTGTATACATATACACATATATATATTGATGTACATATATTGCTATAGATATGGGGAGGGGGGGTGTGACACAGAGAGGGTGAGATTGACAGAGGGGGTGGGACAGGGGGTGTTTAGGTCGTCATATACAGTCATACCTGTAGATAGTCAGATCAGTCTGTGTATGTATATGTATCTACATATATCTATATCTGTATGTGTGTATTACATATATATGTTTGTACATATTCTATCTATCTACATCTGTCTATGTATTCCTACATCTCTCTCTATGTATGTATACATATATGCATATTATATATATATATATATATATATATATATATATATATATATATATACATACATACATACATGCATATTTTGACATACATATGTATCCATATGATAGACAGGTATATCAACATGTTTGTTTACCATACTGTATACACACACTAACATACTGCTAAACATACATAACTGTGAAACCTACTTTGTACATTGCACTACAACCTACATTCAACCTACATTGATATGTGCACATAGATGCTCTCACATACAAATGTATGTACAGCCTTCACTGATAGTTGCTGTATGTCCCCTGCCCTTTGCACATCTTCATATACATATGGATACAGACCAATGACACATATGGAGGGTTCACAGTATGTAGACCTTTATAGTATTACTTTACATTACCTGTGTTTGTCACAGCTGCTTGTGTTGCCATCTGGTTTTGTGTCCTGCTGCTCCACTTGCCAGTTGTCAGCTTTCAGGTGGCTGTTGCTGAACAGTTTTGTTTGTGTATGTTTAATTTTGTTTTTCTCTGTCTCTGTCTCTCTCTCTCTGTCTGTCTCTCACTTCCTCCTCAGGGTGCAATGAAAGTATTGCATGTGTGGACTGGGAGTACAGCATACTTTTGTAGGTATCTGCATATGTCCATGTGATGGCCTCTGCACCAATTGTTAGCCAGTATTTGCTAATAGCATGCAGCCAGTTGTGTACTGATTGCAGTTCTCACTGTGATTTCAGAACAGTGCTATAAAAAGGTATGTGAGATAGGCATAGCCCTTTCAGATTTTAAGGGCAGGGACCATGGTGGTATGCTGTGGACAATGTTCTGTGAGTGTAAAGGTTGGTATCTCTCTCATATTTTTATATGTTGTAGATTAACATTCCTCCATTCATTTCTCCAGTTTCCTGTACTAACTGTGTATGTACACTGACACCTATGACTACTACTACTGTTAATGTGTGTGTGTGTGTGTGTGCTTTCCTTGCACTTTTGCTTGCACTTTGTTGCTATGGCTTCAATGTTTGCCCTTTACAGTCACTACTTGTATGCCTGCTAGGTGTCCTGACTGTAGTGTGCTGCTGTGGCTTTCCTATTTTCCATGTACATTCACACCTTGGAATGCTTGCTATATCTGCTAGGGTGTTACAGCATGCAGTGTGGTCTGGCCATGGTGTGGGCCTTGACATCTATTAGGGTATTTGAGTATGCTGCTGAGCAGGCCCCAGAGACTCTCAGGTGCATCTGTTATCTGCCTCATGGAATGGTACATATCAGTGGGGTACACCCATTAAATTGTCTGGTATGCTGCAGTTGTGACTGTGGGATAGCATGAGCATATGCATTACTACACTTTTTCTGCCATGCAAGTGGTGCATACTTTCAGGACTCCATAGTTACCATTGCATGAGTTGTAACACCTTTCTGCCTACTGTTTGTACATTTCACATGGAGTCTGTGGGGCATCCCTGTAACTCATTCACTGTTGCTATGTCTAGGCACAAATATTTGCAGGTTGTCCACATTTCTGCCTCATATTTTGGTCAATATCTCATGCACAGCTTTTTCTGGCAAATCGCTCTGGGCTCAAGTCAGAATATAGTGACAAACATTCAAGTTTCAGACTTCATACCCTTCCAAACATCCCACAAAATGCAGAACCTGTTACTCTCTGAACTGACTAAGTTTGTTGTAACATTATTTGTAATGTGTCCCTGGTTTTGGCCCTTTGCTCCACATATTTTATTACTTGGTCCGGATGTGTTCCTGTAAGAGGTTGTGGGGTATGGGCAGTGATTATCCTGCTGTGAGTATGTGTGTGGCTTGCAAGGTGCTACAGTGACATTATTACCTACTAGCTACCAACTAGCATGGCTGTTTCTGTTCACACACTACTATTATGGAAATCCACTAGTTTTGACAGTAATTCTAAATGACATGCTTTGTGTACTACACATCCTATATTCCCTTTACATTCATTCCCACTATTACATGATATATTTATTTTAGCACAATGTTCTTGTATAACAGTCATGGCTTAGTGTTAAGTCATGCAGACTACTGTGTCCAAGGTCCTGGGTTCGGGACTGACAGTGGGGTTTTATTTTGCTTTTGAACTGACTACAGGACCTGTCAATCAGAGTGCCTAAGGCACTTTTAAGCAGTTGTAACCAGGTTAGCGCTGGTTTGCGTGGAGCTCACGCATGAGCACTGGTGTTAAGCTCCACGCACACCCGCTTACAACCACTTAAACATGCTTACTCTTGCGCACACCCGGGCTATTTTCTTTGAAAGAAATGAAAATGGGGAGACAGGAAAGTGGTGAAAAAGGGGTCACAAAGAGGGTAAGACAGTAGGGAAACAAGCTTGGGTTTTGCAGGAGGGATGTAGGTAAGGCCCATAGCTGCCCATTTCTTCATCAGTAACATCTGTGCATATGTTTGTAATTTGGTGTGACATTTGATACCTTCCACCCCTGAGAGAGGTGTAAGGACAACAATAATACTTGTTGTACAGCCAATTGTAATTGATAGTTTCCATGTCTGACAGACATATGTACTGAATGGGCAGCTATGTATGGGGCATAATTGTTTTGTGGGTGCAGAGTGCCCTTTTTTTTTTTTTTTTTTCAGGTGAGAGTGGTATGTCAGGTGAAGGAAGTCGGTATAGCTGGGGAGGTAGGTTGGGAAGGTCAACAGACAAGACAAACAAGATGCATACAGGGGCAGTGTATGACACGTGTGGGGGGGTTACACAATTGACGGGGACGGAGGTTTGGATATCCAGAGCCCATGAGCCCACAGATGGCAACAGTGGAACTTATATCCCCACCCATGGGCAGTTGCCACTGTTCCTTCACTGCCCAGGATGGGGCTGTGCTGGGGGCTGTGTAGGCCGGGCAATAGGCATGCCCGTAAGTTGTGCCATCTGTGCCTCAAGCTGGCGTAGGGGCCCAAGAACAGAGTCCTGGATCTCCCTACGCACCACAGTCTGGACGCTATGGAGGGTGAGTGGTGGTTCTCCTCCGGCCACGCTTGCAGAGGGGGGAAGGACCCCATCCCCTGCAGTGCTTCCACCCGCAGGTGGCACAGGGCCACCGGAGGAGAGTCCAGACTGGGCACTAGTGCCAGGTGCACTCGCCAGCTGAGGTGGGAGAGGTGGGTCCGCTGGAACCCGCCTTCCCTGTCGTCCTATGTTTTGCATTATGTCATGACAGTTTGGGTTAGTAACATACAATACCATTCGCAATTAGTTGTAACAGCATGCATTAGTATTCCCATTAACCAAACACCCAGATATTCACACCATTGAACAGCGAGCATAACACATGCATAATTTGAACAGCAATACACAGTCCAACAACATGCAAGGTTGATTGATGGCAACAGGCCATCAGGTTTGGATGTATGAACAGGGCAGATGCATCAACGGACATGCAAATATTTATGACCCAACAGGACAAATGTCCAGGGGTGTTAATTATGATTGCACATACCAATTTCACGTGGAATGGATTATATGTGGTTATAGGGTGGGGTGAAGAAAATATTATTAACACCTTTGAATACCAATACATATGCTGTACATGTCTAATAGCTACAGATATATACACACTACTGTTCTAACTACAGTTTCCTATATGATAACTACTTCAATTTGGTGATAGGACTGTTACTGCTACATCAATATACATTTTATTGTTATTCATACACGTTCATATCTGGCTTTGTTCAGCTACATCATCCTGCTACATTTGCTTTATATAGCTATAGACAACTGTGGATGTTTGATATTTCAGACAATCATACTAGCTGCATATTGCAGACTGAGAGCAACATATCCAGATTTTGGGATACACATTCCAGCTGCAGCAACACTTTGGACACATTTCGCAGTTTGGTTCTACTTGTCACATTAATTTCATTCTGTACTGACTGCAGTATACTTTATTCAGGGGTTCTTACTACTTTATTGGTGGATTCATAACTCTTTCTCACACTCTCTCACTTGTTTTCATTTTACTATTCAGGATGGTACTTACTTCTAGGCTTTATTGACATGTTTTATCTGTAGTTATTACAATCCTTTCCAGCAGTCTCACTTCTGTAATGATTCAGTATTTCAACAGGGATATATTTCACACATGTGATTTGCTCATCTTCTGCAGCTGTACTTTTCAGCCTGCTGCAGGTTGTGTACTATTATATTACAGGTGGGGCATCTTTATTTCAGACTTTATTTCAGACATTTTCATTTTTCTGTTTGGATTACAGACTGCAACACACTTTTGTAATCAAGCAATACTTGCAAACACTTTTACACTGTTACTTGCACATTTTATTACTTAGTGACTACACTGCACTCTTTTGCTAACTGTCATACTTTGACATTTCTTTACAGTTACTGGGAGTGGATTACTGACCTGCCTGGTGGCGCAACCGCACCAGCCTATCGCCATAGGCTCTGCGGTTCACAGAACGGACACCTGCAGCTGTAATATAAATTAAGTAATATTGGAATACACATCTCCATAATATCAGCTAATTTAATTTCTTACATACATAATTAAATGTAACTTACTCAGTAGTGGGGCGTTGGGCATTTGCCGGGCCTCCTGAATCCAAAGGTTCAATTGGTCCTGCTTGCATCTCTTCAGGTCTGCATGGTGGTGATGGACCTGCTCACCAGTCCTTGGAATCCCTGTGGCACTGGTGAGATCATGAGCCAACCGGTCCCACGCCTCAGCCCTATATGCTCCCCACAGGACCTGGCCCTGCATGTGTTGGGCCTCATGATTGTGGACTAGGAGCCAGACCATGTATCTGGACTCCTCAACGCCCCACCTCTGTGCTCGAAAGCAACTACCCTCACCTACACCTGACATTCTGGCTGCAAGTCAGTTCTACAATCGTTTATGCTGTGTATTCCCACCTATGGGGCTTATATATGCCATTTTTCCCGCACTTATCTGTGATTGGCCATTTTGGAATTGTATCCACTTCACAAAACCTGCTTTGTCATGCTCCACTTTCTATTCATTCCTATATATTTTCTATTACTGCATTTCTGAGTACAGCTGTCGTGGCTTAGTGGTTTAGTACCTTGACTATGGTGCATGGTATCCTGGGTTCGAACCTGACCACTGCTTTTTATATTTTATGACTGTCTAGACAGGCTAGGGGGTGTGTCTGTGTAAAGGCAGTTTTGTTACAGCTTGCTCAACGTTGCCCGTCGATTAGCTTGTTAGCGCGGTGCGCAGCTCCGCGCAAACGGGATGCGCTGGTTCACGCCTCATTTGGCTGTCAGCACGCATATTACGCTCAGCTCAGTTAGGGTCACACAGTTTCAGCATGTGAAACCACTGCTCAGCTACAGGCACTCATTTTGTACCTGTTAAGCCACTGCTCAGCTACGGGCACTCATTTTGCACCTGTTAAACCACTGCTCAGCTACGGGCAGATGCACTCACCTTGTTAAACTGTAGCTCAGCTATAGGCACATCTAGCATTTTCTATTGTTTTGTTACCTCACATTTCTTCAAAATAAATGGACTATTTCATTACATTTTACATAATGTGTGATTTTATATGTGTACATATTTGTCAGGGACTTGTTTCGTGCTTATTTTACTAAAAAAAAAAATTGATGTTGTGGGGGCTCGAACCATGGATGCCTGCTCTTCAGTCGACGTCTCTACCGCTACGCTATTGCTTCTTGGCTTGCTTTGCATATTTAGTTCTTATATGCTTTCCCACTGACTGCTAACTGTGGCTGCGCTACGGGCACGCCCGTGCAAACGAGCGCACTCACGGGCAAACATCTTTACAATTTAAAAAAAATTATAAGATGTTCATTTGTACATTTTATGTTCACAGTCTGTGGGGGCATGTGTTGTGTTGTGTTTATTCACATTTCCATGGACTCTGTCATGGGTGTTTACTTTGGGCACTTTTACTCTTCTAGGGGCGTGTCCGCTTGCAGGGCTCGGCCTACAGACACGCCCCCTACTGTTTTACATGGACCGTGTTAGCCTTAGGTGTGATTCAGCATGCTCTCATGAATATGCAGAGCATGCTGACATCACTCCGTTTAACTGCAGCCTCCGTGTAAGAGTTATAACTCTTACACGGAGGCTTCGTGAATCCTGCCCTATGTATTTTGCTAGAGTTTCAGTTTTGATACATCATGGAGTAGGTTTTGTCAACTGTGTTAATGAAGTAAAGTCTACTTCTTGAGATAGAAAATAATATTTTTCAACAGGATCTACAATTCAAATGGTAAAGAAAGTTCAGTGTTTGTTGGTGTTGCGTGTTTGTATAAATTAAAAAGTTTAAACTTTAGGCCAATGTCAACAGATTTATTAAAGGTTTTCTTTCCCACTGCAGTAACATGATTTGCTGATGTAGGATGAGTCATGAGCTGGATATCACCAACCATGTACATGTAAATAACAATTAGTATAGACTATGGGATTACACGGCAGGGGGAAAAATGAAAACTCCACTAGATGTCAAGATAAATGAGAAATGGCAGGAATGTTGCCATTGAAGATCATTCCAGTGCTGTTATATAATGAAAATGATCAATTTTCACCTGTACTGTACTGCTGATAAATGTAATTGATTTTCTAATATGCTAATGGTTTACACTGTTCGATAGTGCTATTTTTTATTGTACAATGTTTGATAATACTGCATTCCATTATTTTAGAAGTACAGATGGATACCATTAACTACTACAATTTGTTTTCCTTGTTTTATAAGGAGCATTGCTTGAACATTATCTGATTTTTATTATTTACAAGGAATATTCTAAAAGCCTGACTTCCAACATCCTGATGGCAATACATATTTTGCCATTTGGCTAGATCGCACTAGATGGATAGCACAAAGTTACTGTGAAGAAGAAATAGGTGTCCATATTTCCTCAAAGGTTATTTGGAAAGTATTTTTCGAAATTTGTTAGATTTTACACATTTAAATGCATATTTTGGCACTAGATTTTACATGCAAAAATGATGTCTCAATTTTATCCATGGAACAATTCAGTTCATATAAATAGGAGGGGAGCATTGTTTTGAATGATAATAAAATAGCTTCTGACAGATGATGCCTTTCTGGAGAACATCCCCCTTAAAACAATTAGGCCATTGGATAGTCATTCAGAAAAGGTAGTTCCTGCTCTGGTTGAGATTTTTACAATAATTTTTATATATTTATTTGTACAAGTAAAAGGATAAGTTCCCCTTCTCTTCAAAGCAAACCTTATGATTTAAGAGTTTTAAGGAATTTTTGCTTTTGGATTCAGAGGGCTGTGATAATATCTAGTTTGAATATGAGTGCTGGATGGAGTAGAAATAATTCAAATTATGAACAACAAATTGTTTGGTTGTGTCTTACAGGGTGAAGAAAGTAACGGGAAGGACAATATTAAACGTTTTTTTAACGGTAGTAATCAACCTTACACGCTAATTTTGTGATATCAGCTTTATAAGAAAAACAGTTAGGTGCTTAAGTGTTACCACTACAGCAGAAGTTGGAATCTGTCTTCCTTTTCCTTTTTAATTATATGTATATGATTATATTCTACTTGTTGTACAAATTCTTCTCCTTTGGCAGAAAACTGATTAAAGAAACTTTCCTAAATGATACTCCATTTAGCTAAATTTCCTGAAAACACTAACTAAATTATTGGGAGAAGGGCTGGCCTGTTTTTTTTTTTTTTCCTTTGGAAGGAACTAACTGGGCAAATGGGCTGTCTCCTTGATTAAGGAACCACTTCCAGCCTTAATCCTGATGGACTGTCCAGCTCTTGTCTGAATATTTTTTTCGACTTTTGGTACCTTCTGATACTGAAGTGGGGATCTGAATGGGTTAAACTTACAATATTCTGAAGAGTGCTTGATAGAGCTAATTAGCACTGCAGAATAAAGTAATAAGTATGTTTATGCAAAAATGTAAAGACCTGAGAGGTTTTGATAAGTTGGATTGGTTTAATGCAATGTGCATCCATCTGCTGAGGAATGTATTTGGTACTTGGTTATGGTCAAGCAATGAAGCTGTTTATTTCCCAATATTTAATGAAGGTTGAGAATGTATACTTTCGATGGACATGTTTGATGTCTATGACCATCCCACCATTATATATTTATAGCATCACTACTTAATAATGTTACATTAACACACTATGGGTATCGTGATCAAATAGCATATTTAAAGTTACATTATATTGTTCTAAAAGCCTATTGAATATTTATTGTAAATATTCTGTATATTGTATAACTGAAATTGTAAGTCAAAACGAGGAGAATAGAATGTTACTATAACAAATCTTAGTTAATGTATGATTTCCTATGTTACTGTGAGATTGAGATTATTTCGTATGTAACTGTGTATGATTGTTGGCATTTATCCATGTCATCCTTTTTATGTGGAGAGTGACAATCAAGCTATAAGAAGTTTTGGAAGTCAAGGGCTGGTTAAGCAAGTTTGAAGTGTGCCTCACATTTGAGTTATCTTTGCAATTCACTTACCTGCAAAACAGATGTTACTGCACAACTGTACCCAGTTGAGCTACACTGCATGCCAAGGAAGCATAAGAGCAGTGTCAACAGGCCATGATTCTTTCTGAATGTTTTTGCAAATCTACCAAACAGGAGCTATGATATGCTCTCTCTCTCTCTCTCTTGGCACGGTATGCCTTGCACACAATCTTCTGTGCAAACATCATACCTTGTTGGTGACTGCTGTGCTATGTGGTTTACCTACTACAATCATGATTGCAGATACCACTGTGGAATTTCTAAAATGAAGCTACAGATACCACTGTGGAATTTCTAAAATGAAGCAGATAAGGCATACATCTGGACACAGTACAAACAACAACATGTAGCAGAAGAGATGGAGTTCCATTAGAACTATAAATAAATATCCTCATGACAGAAACAATATCCTGCAAAACATCAACAGACATATGCACAGTACAGCTTTTCCTAGAACAATAATATTGAAAGACTGCACAAAGTGCAAGAAATCCCTTCTCATATAACCACAGAGGTACTCAGCACACTAAATATTTCCCACAGTCATGCATTTCAGTTTGCTCCCAACAACACTTAATAATAAATTCACCTTATCCATTAACCAGAACTGCACTGTGGAAAAAAGATAACATGGATAATTTAACAGATAAAATATCTTGCCCACGGTATATCCAATTATTTCAAACGTTTTTCCAGAAATAATGCAGAAAGGTGGCAAGCTCCCCCCATGAAAAAATTACATAACAGCATTTGGGACAGTACTCATGTCATTAACCTTATGGTGAAAATTATTGTGTACAGTTAGGTATTTCATCATCAAATGATGAGGTGCAATGGCAGCACTACCTCTTTTCCACCCCCTCACAAAAACATAGATTTAGTAAACAGACTGTCTGATTGCCCAAATGCAGACAAACCATCCATAGAAACACATTTCACTATTTCCAATAACAACACACAAAAGCTGCAACATCCTCTACAAAAAAACATAAATAAAATAAAATCAGATAGGTTTAATGTAATGTAGATATCTTAACCAGGAGGATTTCCACATCACATGGCTTACTGTGATGTAGAAGCGTTAACCTGGAAGGGTTCCACATAAACAGTAAGCATTTCCAGTCTAGAATTTATACTCCTGCTATGCTTTTTCATGGATATATGATAAAGAACAGTCTCACTAGAGATTAACCATGTTCTCTTCCCCAAAAAATAGCAACAGCAGTGGATTTCTTAGGCAAAACAAGAATAAGCTTACTTTTTTCCTAGGAGAAAAAGTGAACTCTGTCTTTTGGCTGGGTTCATCCATTCACTTGGAAAAATCAAGGTACAAATAAGCATAACAGTCACAGAAGTTTGTGTATATGTGTATATGTGTGTGAATGTGAGCTTATGTGATTATATTGTGTTGTTTTGTGTGTGTGCGTGTGTGTGTGTGTGTGTGTGTGTGTGTGTGTGTGTGTGTGTGTGTGTGTGTGTGTGTGTATGTGTGATTGCAGGGCTATGCTGCCGTGATGCTTGGACTGCTATGGAGAATACTAGCACAATTACTTCTGGCAGCACAGTGCTTGGTTGAGAAACATGGTAATGAGATGCAAATAATCTTTGAATCGGAAATTCATTTAGTCACAAATAATTGACTAACCTGCATTAGCCAATTAACATGGACAGAGAGAAATGTTCTGAATTCCCTCAGGCTGGTCTGTACTGATCTGATTTGTTTTACCTGTAACTGAAAAGAAAAAAGAAAAGAAAAACAACACAACAGCAACAATAGGAGTACACCAAGGAATGATTTTGACCCTCGAGTAATATATAACCATATTAAAAATGATGATATTACAGCACTGTCAATTGTGTGTGTGTGTGTGTGTGTGTGTGTGTGTGTGTGTGTGTGTGTGTGTGTGTGTCTGTCTGTGTCATGTGATCATCAGGTGTCTTCTCCAGGATTACCTCTCTACTTTATGCCTATGTTTACTTCTTTGCTTTATGCTTCTTTTTTCCATGTGTGAACTACAAGTTTTATGCTAATTTTCTAATGGGATCAAGAATGGAACCAAACAGCATGTCCAGCTGGTAGGGAAGGCTCAGCAGCTGGCATAATTGGGATGATATATTCAGCATATGCGTGGATATGGGAAGTCTTCCCTGTCTCAGTGATGATAAAAGGCTGATCTAAGACCTGCCATTTGTATCAGCTCCTTATCTGTACTTGTGGTGCTTGTACTGGTTGCAAAATAAGGGAAATGCTGAGGTTTTAATTTTGTGTTCGGGGGGGGGGGGAGTTACTGTTGCATTTGAGACTAGGAGTCGCACACACCAGTTTCTGTCAAACATATATGAGGATTATTTTCTGGTTATAAAGCATAGACTGCATATGATAAATACAGGAGATATGCACAGACCTGTAAACCATACCTCTCAACCTCTTAGCACAAGAAATCTAGAGAAAGCTAAAATAATGGGAGACAAAGGCCCCAAAATTGGGAGATATTTTAAATATTGATCTTTTAAATTTAGAAAGCTACCAGTATAACAGGTTTTGTTTTGGCTTTCACTTTCTGAAAGATATGAAGTCTGAAACTCAAGTGTCTGTCGTTGATTTGACAGAAAACCACAACTTTTATGAGGAACATACAAAAAATATAAGACAAAAAGATGTGCATTCTGCAAAATTCTGGACAGCTGCAAGATTTGCTAACTCTTTGATTCTAGGATGTACAGTTTTATATTTCCCATTTAACAAGCAATGGAAGTAAAAGTGCTTTGACAGAATGATGTTTCAATTAAAGTTAGTGAAATAGAAAACTTTTGACTGTCAGCACAACTAATGTTCAATCTCACAAGGTATGTATGTATATTTGGTTGAGGGCACATACATTATTTAATGGATAAACAGAAAGATAACATGCATTTCAGCCCATATTCATATTTAAACCTAATGCAGCTGGTTATAAATAAACTCCTGCTTGGCCTTTACCTCTTGAGGAAAGTGCTCTGAGTGTTTATGACTGGTTGCCTTACTATACCATGCCAACCAATCAGGCAAGATCACAGCTAGTCAATAATCTCTCTTCTTCTTTTTTTGTTTTAAGACTGCTATGCCTCACAGCCCAATTGTCTCTCAGTATTATGTTTACAATTATGGATGGAAGAATTAAAAGGGATATAAAAGCCTACATGCCAATGTGGGGAACCTTGAATTTTTTGGGGCTGTTTTAAAAGCTGGCTGAACAACTGTTAATTTATTTTCTTTTTTATATGTATATTGTTTTATTGCGCACGGTTGAACTAATTTAATGTTGAATTGAAAACTCTGACAAAAAAGTTTGAACACACAATTCCAAACACAAAAAATTGAATGAAATAATACAGATAAAAGAAAACTATTTCCCCTACTGATATTAACACTAGCCCCCTCTCCCATAACACAAGCTTCTCATTTGTCTGATTAGTGACAGCATTATGGGAAGGTTTTTATGAAGGTAAGGTGTAGGGTTAGGGATGAAGGAAGGGGCAGCATTATGATTAGGGTTAACATCCATTACTAAACAGGGCAGGGCACCACGTTAGCAATGGGTGCTAATCCTAACCCTAATTGCTCCCTCTACCTTCAACCCTAACCTTAAACTTTACCTTAACAGAAACCTTCCAGTAACACTGCCACTACACAAGACACACTCGGGTACACAGACATTCACAAGCATGCACAAACAGCACTATATCCTATAACCTAACCCTGATCCTAAGCCTAAAATACACAAACTCTCACACAACATACAACACCTATCCTTCACTCATCCCAGACTCTAACCCTAGCTGACACAGACATTTACAAAACACTATCAATCCTCCAACCCCACTTAACA
Organism: Protopterus annectens; assembly: GCF_019279795.1. NCBI lineage: Eukaryota > Metazoa > Chordata > Ceratodontiformes > Protopteridae > Protopterus > Protopterus annectens. The sequence goes on from NC_056725.1 coordinate 1,465,755,806, forward strand.
GTCTCAACATTATACAGCATTGAGATTTCCAATGCTCAGCTATCCATACTGCCAACATTAAACCGTCTACTTAGACATGGATGAAAGGGTCACTTATACTCAGTCAGTGCATGGCTGGCTGTTTTTAGGACTAGCAGGAGAAGCCTGAATGCAAGAAGTTAAATGGTTAAGCAAATTAGGCAGTCAACAAGAAAATGTCACTTATTAAAATGTTAATCATATAATGTTGATAGAAACTGAGGGGCTGCAATCTAGCAGCCCAATAAACACCTTTGTTTAATTTTTACTGCCTTTCTTTTGTGTCATGCATAGTCCCGTGTCTTCTTTTCTTCTTCAGTCCTCATTCATTTGTAAAGCCTATATCTCTCTGTATTTCTGTATGTCCTTCTCTATTTCACTTGCCCTTTTCTGCCATTTTTTCCCTGATTCTTCACAGTTAGTCTGCTTCCTTCCTTTTAATCCTTCTTCATCCTTAGCTTCTTTGTCTTCCTCTCCTTTTCTTCAGGCCTTGGTACATTTTTCTCCCAGTCTTATCTGCTACCTTTCTCTCATAGTGCTCTGCAGACAGCCTCCTCTAACACTCTAACACTTTATTAACAAAACAGTCATGCCTGACAAATACAGTAATAGAAGACTGAGTCTCCTATGCTAAAGTGCTCATATCTTATGCTGGTGGGAGGATGTAAAGCCCTTCCCCAAAATGTAGAAAAAATATTAAATAGAGTTGTTATTTTGCCATAAGCAGTATGATTATAGCCTTTTTCATATGTGTATAAGCACTAATCACTGCACCTACTATAAAGTGTTGTTGTCTAATAATCTAGATTAGCTGTTGCAGTTTCTGGTGTGCATGTATTGTTTGCTTGAGTAATTAGCAGTCTAACCAATATCCAAGTGGAATGCTGTGATACATTGTGGTAAATAGCCAATGGGCACTTTGATTTGCCCTCAGATGTGCATACCTCTTGCATCATCCCAAGTTATGCTTATTTATGATACATATATTTTTAATATTTTCTCTCAATGCACACTTTAAATTAATTGTATATATCCTTATTTGGGCACCAGGGACTAGCATATCTGGTTGCCAGATGCCATGCTTGTCTCTTAATGAATAAAATGGTACTGTTGCACCAAATGCTAATCTCATACAGTTAACTTGCTGTCTGATAATTCCCTGATCCCATCAGTTACAATACTAATGCTGCAAACTAATGGAAACATGTAATTGAAGAGATTTTAATTTCAGCATCAGAGACACTGCTGCATATCAGAAAAGACCCAGATTATGACATTCTGGTATGACAAAGTTTGGGAGCTAATCTGGATATGCTTTAAACAACATTACTATCACATTTGTACATGAGTTTGCATGATGCTAGCAGAGAATGTCATGAAGTGAAATAGATGGTGTGCCTCTCCTTACTAACATTATTGTATATCAAAATGCATCCACTGAGCACTGCTGTTGGGGTTGTGATCCATTCTACTGAAATAGTGAATCTAACATTGATAAGACAGTACACCTTGCAGCATACAGGGATGTAAGCATGACTCTCTAAAGCTACGATATGCAATAGATTTTGGGGGAGGAGTTTTGGAAGTATGCACAATGCAGGGGAAGAAAAAAGGTATAGCTGAACCCCACACAGGATCAGAAGAAGTTGAGCATGTATGGATGTTACTGGTTGGGCCTTAAAGGCACCTGATCCGAGCACACCTTTATTAGCAGAGAGTAACAGGTTCACTACCTGTCAGACTGTTGTGCTGCTTGGCTTATGGCTCTGACTGTACTGTGATCATCTGTTAAATATGTTGCTCCAAAACTGAATGAATTTGGATGCAATGGGGTTGTTGATTTTCTTTCTAGGAAAACATCAGCAGTGCATAACTCCTGAAATACTATTAAAAAGGAAAGCTAACAGAACATAGCTTGATCCCGCAATCACATTCATAATCAAATATACTTCCTGTACAAAGATGATTGGTGATAAGAATTAAGATGAGTCCTAGGAAGATAGTTGGAATAATAGCAAACATTGTGAACCAATATGCATCTTGTTTGTTTTTGTTCTCCATTCTTGTGGAAGATGCCACTGGCCTCCTGGTCATACAGAGATGAAAAGGTCTTTTTAAACCAGATCCATGAATCTCTGACTTAATGGGAAAAACTGTCTTATTTCAACAGTTACTTACCTGGAATGACATGATATGTTTATTTATGTCATGAGTAAGCATGGTTTGTTTAGTTCAAACTTGGTTTGCAACTATATGAGCATGTCAATTAGTATGTCACTACTGTTATTGTCATTTGATTTCTAATTATCATTACAAGACTGAGAAAACATTTGTCCTACTATGATGGATTTTGTTGCACATTCTGTACTGAGCTTCTAAGACTGAAGCGACTTCCTCTGAGACTTCTAAGTGACTGAAGCCAGTATAAATACTGATCCAGCTGGGATAAAGAATCCTTTATTACAAAAACAAGAAATGTCATGTTTCACCAGATAAATAATAGCAATGGGGTTAGTTGTTTGGAATTTGTTAATTTGTGTTGGTAGAGTTCACTAAGCAAAAAATTATACTATAATACTGTATATATATATATATATATATATATATATATATATATATATATATATATATATACACACACACACACCATTTAAAATACATTTTTCTGTATTGACATTAATGTCATTATACAGGGTCGTATATCTATAAAATTAATGTGATGCTTTTATTGGAATTCCTCTTCTGCAACTAAAAAATATCAGTGGTTTAATGGCCAGCATCCTTATCTTTGATGCCAGAAATGTCTGCAATTGCATGTGATATTAATTAACAATAAGCTCTGCTTTAAATAAGGTGATCTTAAAAGAAAATTCCAATCTTCAGTGTTGCTACTTTAACTCAGAGTTATCACGCAGGTGGTGTTTAATACTTAGAAACTCTTCCACATATCTCAGTTTTTTTTCTTTCCACCTGTTACTCTGCCATAGATTTTGAAGATACTAGTGTTTTAATTAATTATTTATTTATTTATTTATTTATTTATTTATTTATTTATTTATTTTCTTGTTTAGACATAAAATTGAGATTGTGTTGGTAATGGCTTAAGTCTCACCTTAAATAAACCTGATCAGAAAAGCCTAGTTCAGTGAAACAGCACTTAATGTTTGTTTTATTTTTTTATTTGTGGATAGAGTCAAACCCCACTTTCTCACAATTCAGTGGCTACACTTCTTAATATCACCTTAGCTATTATAATTAAGTCAGAGACTGCAAAACCCTAGTGTAAGTTTTGAATACCTTCACTGAAAGTAAATTTGCTGATTTGGGTTTGTCTGATTGGTTTCATTAAAATGGAACATACTTGGAAAACAGATTACTATCTTTGGCATTTAGGTAATAAATACCATCTACAAAGCCTTTTGGAATAAGCACTATATAAGGAATAACTGACTGTTTACTTGTTATGAAGGTTTTATAGTATTAAATCTTCGAAGACACAATGAAGAACACATAAAGAAAAGTTACCATGAAATTGTGAACTGTAAGGAATGCACTTCATACAGTATCAATGACATCACAATAACATCATATAGGGATTTGTTTCAAAACAATTAAATCCTATTCTTTAAAATTAATAGAATATGTATTTATGTGTTTATTTATATACATTTGTGTACTGGGATTATTTAAATGGATCAGCAAAAGCGAAACTCTTTTCAGCATCAGGCTGGGGAGAAAAGCTCCATGCAACAAAAAGTATATGCTGTCAATGGAGTGAATATAGAAATACATATGCAAATGAATATGCAAATTACAGGACAGGAAATCCATACCAGTTTGCTGATATATTTTTAGGCAGACAAGCATAATTTATAATATCTACAGCTATTGGATAAAACTACAAAGCCACTTCAAGATCCACTAGAGAATTGCGGAAAAGATAACTATGTTAAAAGACCAGTGAGAGCATACCTCTGGTACATGATGAGGCATGGCACACAATGAAAGAAATGTGATTTTGCAGTTTCCCTACATCTGATCTCAATAACATTAACTCAAATAACGCTTTTCCAAAAATCCAGTGCAGTAAAGAGTAACTTGAAAACCCTTAAAAACTCAAAAATGTTTTTTCCATGGTGCAAGTCCACCTGCAAACCCATGTAGGGACTTGAACCCCCACATTCCTACGATTTACATATACCAACTCCACAGTCACAATACAGTGGAGAAAAATGGGAAAAACATTCTAAAAGTGCACTGTTGGCCCACATAATACAACATGCTGTGGTTAACCGAACCTTGACATTTATCTTGCAGGAAAAGGACTGATGATCCAGCAACCCTCAATGAAGTATAAGCATGCCTTAGTGTGCTCCTCAGAAGTAAAGTCCTATCCTTTAAGACATATCATGATATAGTTCTATGCATGAGAGCAGAAACAAATTAGTATGAGCACTCATAAACGTATTGCAGATTCTTTTCTTTGTTATCTTGTTATCACACACACACACACACACACACACACACACACACACACACACACACACACACACACACACTTGCACACACTCTTTTGCATAGACTAATTATTTGAAAATATCTTCCTGCCTCTCAGCCATTACATATGGGTCACTGGTCAAATGTCAGATGATTGCAGATGATTACAGTTAAGAAATCTGACTGAACTGCAGCTCACTCTTTGGATGATGCAGCTTATCAGATTTTGACTGGTAGCTGGCATCACCCTAAATGTTGTATTTTTACATATATGTTTTTGCATGTGACATAGGAGTGAGATGATTTTTTTCTCTATTCAAAAACTGTCACTAAAGATTAAAGGAAGTCCTTCTCGTAATTCCTTTAGAAAATCTAGGAACAGAGAAATATGTCACTACAGCAACACAGAGAGACAGTATCATCAAAATAATTTTAAAATGGATATTTGAAATAATGCACATTTAATAACTTACCATTCCTTGTTTTTTATTTGTGTTTATTATAGTTTGATTTTGGCATATTATATTGCATTTTAGGTACTCATTTTTCTCCCTTTGAGGTCTGCCATATAAAGCAGATAGATTTCTTCTTGACCCTACTTCCCTGAAATGAAAATCTAATTAAATAAGTATGTACCAATACAAAGAAAGCTGATTATAAAAGTTATATAGTCTGTAAAATTGCACTGTATCAAAATAATGCACAGCTTACTGTGCTAGACAGGAAGCGCATCAGATATTCCGGTCATAACACATGTCTGCCAGCACAGTGTCAGTGGAGCCTTGCCATGCATTATCCAAAGGCTTTCCAATACCCCCAGGAGCTTCTGTTCACTCACTATCAAAGTATGTAATGTCAATGTCATGCCTTGCACTGGCAACATAAAAAGATAAGCAATCAGAGAAAAGAGTAGAAAAGTTTATCATAGATAGTTTTACTGATTTCGTCAAGCTGATTTTGTTACTATAAAAAATTTATATGAAATGGGTTTCCCCTGACCCACTTTTTCTACCCACTGGAAATGAACTTGTCTCTCTTGTCAATGAGTATTGATGTCACTGGAATTTCCATGACTGAACTAATGCTGGTGCATATGTCTTTCTAGTATCTGTGTAGTATATTTTATTTATTTGTTATTTCAACTCTTAGTTTTCATTTTACAGCTGGCCTGTGAATGTTACTTTATTAACAAAAGGTGCACAGTCATATACTCTACAAATTACTTTTACACTTTATTACTTTCTTTATTTACTTTTTTACTTATTTATTTAATTTATTACTACAGTTGCTTTCATACTTTATTACTTTCATGGATACATTGTTACTGGATGGGGACATCCATCCCAGTCCCGGGCCACCTACCTCTCCCTCTCATATACACACACCTTACAGCTCACCTTACTATCTCTCACCTTCCACCCCCTCTTCCTCTCTCAAAATATTAAATATTTACTCTTTAAATAGCCAAAGCCTAGTAAATAAAATTACAAAGCTGCATTCCTGAATTGCTAACATTTCCCCCCATATCTTAACCCTGTCAGAAACCTGGATAAAACCACATATTACAAATACCAAAATTCTATCCCCAGGTTACAATATCTTTTGCTCTGACAGAATTACAAAAGGGGTGGAGGTGGTGCCATCCTCTACTCCTACCAACGTAATCTCTCCCCATTCTCTATTTCTATACCAAACTTTGAGCCTGCTGAAATTCTTACTGTATCCTGTCATCTTAACTCATACAAAAAGTTTGCCATAGCCTTTATCTATATCCCTCCAGGGAACAACATTCCTACCCTTGAGAACATACTCTCATGGATCACTGAGCATGTCCCATATGAAACCAGTATCCTTGGCAACATTACTATTAACTGAACTGCAATTACATCTAAATCTAGTCTTAGCATCAATCTTTATGGCTTCCACCAACTTATTTCCTCCCCTACCAGGACTAACAAAAATTCCTCTACTGGATCCACCCTAGACTGGATCCTAACCTCTGAACCCAACCTTTATCATAATCCTGGGACTCTTCCAAACTCTTTGAGTGGCTACTCTCCCATTTTCATCCACAAATTATTCCAGTACCCACCAAAAGACCACCACTACAGAGACTGCCACAAACTTACCAGTTTTAATCCTGACACCTTTAACTCTAAATTGTCCAGTATAATTTGGTCCTTTCTTAGTCACCTCCCTCTCAATAAAGCCATTATGTCTTTAAATCAGATATTTCTAGACATACTTAATTCATTATCACCTACCAGATAAATCAGAATAAAGTCTAATTTTGCCCCTTGGCTCACAAAATCTACCCGTTCTATTATGCATAAGAGGGACAGCGTCTGGAAAGTTTGGGTCAAAAACAAGTCCCCTGCTGTACTCCAAAAATACAAAAAGCTCAGAAACCTCTCCAGAAAACTAAACAACAGTGATAAGAAATATTTCTTTTGCTCCTCCCAATCCAATCTACATAGGTATCCTAAAACATTCTGGACAACCGTTATTAATCTTCTTTATCCTAGCAGCCCTACTACTCCTAACCCCTTTCCACATAACTCTGCCACTGAAACAGCCTCTCTTCTTAACTACTTCACTGAAACAATCCGAAAACTAACTCAAAATAACAACACCTCCTCTACCCCTCTTGCAACTCCCAACAAATCACCTGCCAATAACTTCTCATTTAAACCAGTATCCACCACCGTCATTAAATCTCTCTTGTCAAAACTCAAACCTTGGTCCCCCTCTGCTGATAAATTACCTTCCTTCTTTCTTAAAATTGCTGCAGAATCTATCACCTACCCCATCACCTTACTCATAAATCATTCCATTAAAGAAGCCTGCATCGCTGATATCTGGAAATCTTTCTTTACAATTCCACTACACAAGGGCAGAAACTACACTGACCCTTATAATTGTAGGCCCATTGCCATCCTGTTCCCTATTTCCACCCAGCATGGCTTTAGGCCCCACCACAATACATCCACTGCACTTCTTGCTTTCACTCAAACAGTAGCTGAGGCCCGTGACAACAACATGTTGATCTCCTGTCTATTCCTAGATCTTTTTAAGGCCTTTGATACTGCCTCTCATGCTAAACTTTTAACTAAACTCTCAGACCTCAGTCTTTCCAGCTCCTCCATAAAGTGGTTTTCCAGTTACATCTCCAATAGGCAACAATCTGTTCACTGGCAAACTGCCTATTTTCCCTTCCTCCCAGTCAACACAGGGGTTCCTCAAGGATCTATCCTGAGACCCCTCTTGTTCAATATCTTCACTAACAAACTACATTCTGCCTGCAAGCTCTCAGCTTTATTACAATATGCTGAAGATTAGACACTTATCACCACAGCTCATAATATTCCTAATCTGCTAGCACTCACTCAAGACACATTCTCATATGTCAAAACATGGCTGTCAGATAATCGACTAGTACTAAATCCTAAAAAAACAAAACTCCTTCTTTTCTTCCCAAGAACTCTGGCTCATCATAAATCTTCCTTTACATTACCTCCCTCAATAATACCATCATTAAGGCTGAACCTCATACCAAACTACTCGGCACCATAATTGACGACAAACTTAAATTTGACCTACACATCCAACAATGTATAAACAAAAAACATCAGAAGCTTGGACTTATTTACAGAAATTGAAAATTCTGCCCCAATACTTACTAATTTTCAATCTACACATGTCTAAACTTGAGCAAATTTATAATAAAATAGCCAGATTCGCCACTAACCTTCCTCACCATTCCTGTTACTGCCTTGCCCCAAGACACTACTCTGGCCTGAATTCTCTCATCAGCTACTGCTTCCCCAATTATATATCCCTCACTCCATTCTCTATAATCCCTCTTGCTGCCCCTCTGTCTCCAAACTAGTGTCTTACTACTCTCCCCTCTGACACCTTTGTACCACGGATAAACAGCTTCTAGACATTTACAAGCCAAATAAGAACATTGGAAAGTCCCTGTATAAATACTCACTAGCTCACATCTGGAATACACTTCCCCTCAATATAAGAAATATTCCCCAAAAACATCAGATTAAAAGAGAGGTAAAACAATATCTTCAAAAGACCTGGCCCTGTCCATTCCAAGCCCCCACATAACAACAACCTTACTTAATCACCTTATACTCTACTCATCTTTACTTTGCCACAACTAATTAACTCTTTATGGTCTTATTCTCACTGAGATACAACGTTGTTGCACTGCTTATTATACCTTGTATTATTATACTTGTTTATTGTACACCATTGTAAGGATGTTATACTCTTTTTATTGAGGATTTGTGTAGTGACCTACTTCTCATTCTCTGTGTTATGTGATTGTATTGTTGACTACTAGGTATTTGTCTTTTGTTCTTTACAGATTTTCTCCTCAGGTCTCCACTGAAAATGGGCCTCAGCTCAGTTAGACTAACACGATTAACAAATATCAAATAAATAATCAAGTAATAAAAAAAATAGAGGCTGCTAAACTTAATCTGATGTTTGGCACGAAGATGCAAAAAGGAAAATGTGAATTGTTACTGTCATGATTATAACACAATGCCAGACACATTCAATGACACATTTCTTGTCTAGCTCATTTAAACAAGAATCCTAATGTTGACTCAATTGTGTCTAGTAGTCTAAATCCCAGTAACACACCATGCAGTACTATACTGCTAATATCAGTCGCTCATGTGATAACAGACCATGCAGTACTGTGCTGCTTATATTAACCACTCATGATAACAGACCATGCAGTACTATATTGCTAATATCAACCACGTGTGATTGTTGACAATGAAAAGCTAACACTCCATCTGTAAAACATTTGTGGATTGTACTGTCTTACTATGTATTACCCTCAGTAAGTATTTGTAAATACCTGGAGTAGTACCAACAAAATACAGTTCTAAGTTAAGTAGTAAATGACATGATATTAGCTATACTCAAGAATGTATCAACTTAATACTTCGGGATCTTCAAAAATATTTCTTTACTGAGAGGATTGTAGATGTATGGAATCAGCTTTCAGAAAGGGTGGTGAATGACGACTCCACAGGGGCATTTAATATAGCATGGAATAGGACGAGAAAGGGTAAGAGGGAAAATGGACATGGAAGGGGGAATATTAAATGTTCTTAAAGGACAAAGTAGATGGGCTTATTGATTGCATGTGTCACTAAGCAATGCAATGTGACAGAATGCAATTGCAAATAAAAATGTTTAACATTTTTATAATATAAAGCACTTGCTGTAAGAAAAACTTGTTTTATGCATTCCGATAGTCTTATTGCTGCATAGTTGTATATGTGATGCTTACTGGACAGGATTTGCATCAGTACAACACATTTCACTGATGAATATTATGACAAATACCATCAGATATTATGGTAACTGTGTGGCATTGCCATGTTTGTACATACTGTCAGTAGCAGACCTATTATAGAATGCATAGTAAGATTAAATGTGCAACTTCTTCATCTTCACACCACATATATTTATGTATTTTTAAATACTAGCACGCACACACACACACACACACACACACACACACACACACACACACACACACACACACACACACACACACACACACACACACACACGCACACACGCACACACACAAACACACACATTAATTGTCTTTGTCAAATTCCATACACTTCTATTCCTTTAGCATTTTGTTTTTATGTTATACTAGTCAGTAAACACTAGATGTTATGTGGATTTAGAATAATATAGATGTTGTGAATATTTAAACTGTCCTTATGTTACTACAAAATAAATTGGAGGTATGGATTCCTCATCATGCTTAATAGTTTGTTCAATAACCTACTCCTGACAAATCAATTAACAAGAACTTCAATGCATTACCTAAGCTGCGTATTTTTTTTTTCATATGAATACACTGTTCCCAGGGAACTTTTATTCTGCTCTGAATTATTATAGTTTCAGTGTTGTTCTAGTTGATGCCTGTTTCACAAAGCTCAATGTCACCCTAAAGGGAATCAAAAAACTCATTTTTCTCGCTGTACCATTTATTTAGCACTTGCTCAATCTTTCTCTTGAGTAGAACTTCATCAGTGTCATGGAGAAGGACTGTTGGCCTGATAGTTTATTTGCGGTACACCAATAACAGGATTTTGCACATGTCCAATAAGTGGGTAATAGTAGATAAAGAAATTCACTCCTGTAACGGAAATATTACAAGATGCCTGCCCCACCTCCTATTCACTTAATATGCACGTCCTTTACAACAATATGTTATTTCATCAATGATCCTATTCTCTGGCTAGTGCTAAAAATTTTACTAGCACTAGAAAAAAAGTTGAAAACACAAAAGTATTATTTCCTGCAACAGGAAACTTTAAGTTTGATGTATTTGATATTCAAAGGGCTGGATTCCAAATGTCAGTGCAGCATGCCAAAGGAAGATGCCAGCCCTTCGGCAGTGGATGAGATTCTGTAACATATACTGAAAGAAGACTAAGCAATTATCTATTCAGCACAGGATAAATATGGTCTCTGCACATGGTCAATGGATTCCAAAACACAGCATGCATGCCTAACATAACTTAAATGCAATAAAGTACTTTGACGACAAGTTTATGAAAGTACTTGGTGGAAGCCATATGTGCTTTATCATAATGCCACAATATTACACAGGTTCAAATGAAATCCTGCAGAATCTGCAAACATTACTTAAAAAACAAATAATGCAACTGACATTTAATGCACTACAGCAGACTGGAGTACTGCAATCCATAACAGAGGAAGATCTGCAATTATATCCTAGAAGGCAGCCAGTTAGGTGCAGAGGAAGTCTACAGTTAAGACAGCTCGCTGACCAGAAAATAATAAGTAGATCCAGATTAGACAGGATGTTGGTGTAGGCTGTGTGTAGGACATTTGCACCCTACATATATGCTCATTGTCTGTGAGGTAACTCAATACTACTAGAAGCAAAACTCTGTCTGAGTCTAGGTATACTGGCCTCTGGGACATTTTAGAGGCATACGGGAAATACCACAGGAGTGTCCAAGACAGCTGCCAGTTGCATCATGTTTCATTTCCTGGAAGCAATGTGCATCAAAGTGGATGATTACGTCCACTTGCAAGCAACAGCCATGGATCAAAGAACCGCCATGCATCTGTTCTGTGACATACTCAGCTTCCAGCTGTCCTTGGTACAATAGAATGCACCCATGTTCGAATTACCTCCCCCCACCGTACCTAATGCAGAATTGTGCATCAATAGAAAGGGGTGGCCATGTCAAAGTTGTCAGGTGGAATGCTCAGCAGATTTCCTCAGTACCAATATAATGGCAACACACCCCAGTAATGTCCATGATGCTGCAATATGGAAGGAAAGTGGACTGAGGATGCTTTCCAACATGGTGAAATACCTGAGGAACTACTACTGAGCAAGTGTGGGACCCCATCTATGAAGTAAGTAGAATCCAGACTTCTCAACATGAGGACAACATGTTATCTCCTTCCCCCAAACAGGTGACTGTGGTTATCCACTGTAGCCTTGTCTAATGATGACATATAGAGCTCCATCAAATCCAGCCGTGGATGCATACAACACAGCACACACCGTGACATGAAACAGCACTGAGTGTGTGTTTGGCATCCTGAAAGCAAGATTCAGATGTCTGGACACAAAAAACACCAGAAAAGGCATCACAGATGGTTACTGTGTGTGCCATGCTACACAACATGATAACAGTAAAACATGGTGTCTTGCCAGTACAGGTGTGAACGAACTATCCCAGGAACCCCAGATGTCGGATGATGACATCTCACAGCTGTCACAGGGTGATCAGGATGATACAGGTTTGAGAAGAAAATAGGAGTGGGTGACAGAGGATGAAGCCACATGACATAGCTCAGGCAACATCACAGTGGCTGACACACACCTTTGAGTTAAGGCAAGCCACACATACATAAGTAACCAGATTAAACAATGATATTCATGCGTTGCCCCACAGCAACAGCATAGAACACAACTAATGGAAAGAAACATTGGTTGTCCATACTGAACATCATGTATAACATAAGGATAAGTTGTACCAGTAAGAATGTGTACAAAACTCACAGAGGAATCACCAGTACAGGACGACAGGTTTACTGCAAAGTGGTGGATCATATCAACAAGATGGGTGATCCTACTTGTTCTGTCTCTATGTGAAACTGCAAGGGCCATGTCTTGCGATGATGTATCTGTAGGTTAAAGTGAGTATACTCTACTATCATCAGAGGAGGTAGAGGTCCAAAAACTATGAATCACACTAGCAGTATATAGAGACACTTATGTGATGTGTGTTACTGCTGTGCAGATGTCGCTGAACCTATGCAAAAAAAAAAAAATGCACGTTACTACAGTGTTATGTATGAACTGTGTTGGTAAGATAGGCTGTAACAATTACATTGTGCATCCACATCATATGTGTTTCCACATTCAGGGCATAATTATGCTTATGGAACACAAATACAACAATACATTAATAATTGTGAAATAAAGACCCTTAATGAGGAAGTGTGCATGTGACAGTGTTTTGGAAGTTAGGGCACATCTGTACATCTTGGAGCACCTGCTTCAAAATCTCTCCCCAGGTATTAGACAACCATCACTGGTAGTATGATATGAGGTCAGGAACAACATTATCTGGCCTTCCTCCCATGTCATTCTTCGCCTTTCATGGTATCAGAGTATGTTGGCTGCATGGAGAATCATGTCAACGCAACATCACTAACTGGCCTCCCTGGATCTATTGTGACAACCCACAGCATATATTATGCTTTTCAAGGCTATCCACACTCCCTTCCTTCACACAGTATTGGTCTATTGTTCAAGAAGGCTGTGGCCATGCTGGTACAGAGCCTGGATTATAATTTCATTCTCTCTTTGTGAGAAATTGTCTCCCTTAGTTCTGATTGACATCTGGAAGACAGGGTGACATGCACATGTTACGGGGCTCATATATTCACGTTGGTGTCACAAGCACATGTCATTTGATTTGCTCGCCTCTCATTTTCAAGTCCAGAGCTATATGAAACAATCTGTTTCATGTATATTAATGTTATGTAGAGATAATCAGAATGGATATGAAAAAGTGAATATATAATCCATAAGGAGTAACAACATCATCATGTCTAACAATCCATTAAACATTTTGTAGAAGTCTTATGGGGGATTTCAACTCATGTTTCAGTATATCACAAGAAATAACCACATAACCAATGTGCCACAATTTTGTTGCCACACTTGCATGCACATCCAAACAGAATCAGCATGTGTATCCCAAGAATGCTGGATACCAATCATATACAACTATATACATATATAACAAATGCTACACTCACTATATAGTAGGCAACACGCATGTAGTAGGCAACACACATAATGAAGTTATACAGCAACAGTGACAAAAATGCCAGTATATTAAAATGCACTGTTATGTACTCATGGTACATATCAACACAATAAACAGTGAACATTCAAAGCTATTATTATTATGTCCCAGTCATACTGAATACGAATATACTAACTACTACTACTATATTACAGGGCATCAGAGTAACCATATAGTCAGTGTACATACACATCCTCAGAAGCCATCTGTGTCCATTAACTTACCACAGACATCAAAGGTTGATCAGAAATGACTACGGATGTATTTTCTTTCCATGTGTATATATAGTTCACTGGGGTTATTTCCTTTTTATTTTTATCCATACAACTTCATATTGGGAAAATCTCCTTGTCTCTGATGGTCATTTAGCCATCTGTATGTATATTGTTGAATTATTCCACCCTCCTTTATGACACAGACAGACTGTAATGCAGCAAATTCACAAAAGAATGACTGACTACATGTGTAAGTGGATTTATACAGATTAAAGATAACATAGATATGTGATAATAGCAATCTTTTCCACCACAACAATGCCAGCAGGTGACAGTCTGCCTTTGAAGCTGGCTGTATATCAGCTATACTCTAAAGTAATTTTAACTATGTCGACACAGCATTTATGTACCATTTGTACCTTACATAATTAATGAAGTTCATTTAGGTTCAGTGTTTTAAAATCCCAGTTGCAAACGTCCATGTATGTACTCGAAATTGTTGCATTAACCAATAGCTCGGCATAAGTGTAAGGGGCTCAGTGGTATCATTAAATGGAAATATCTGTAACATACTTGATGCTCTCCAATAATTTTCTACTATTGTATATGTACAAACTTTAAAATGTGATAGAGATACATTCATTGCTCATACCATTGCTAGCTGAGAATAGAGAGGCATCAGTTAGTTAGCTAGCATTTCTTCAAGGTGTTTTTGTACCAGTGTCAATGGAAATATTAACAATGTTGACTGAGAGGAGGCTTCGGGTATCCGGGTGCCAAACTTAATCAAGGAGGAGACCACCCAGCTGTTCATTGTCTATGCTGAACATAAGCAGAGAGTAAGAGCACACCTTGGAAGCTTTGCATTGATTGAAATCTGTAACTGGATTGTGAGGGATCACCACAGATGGACTGTAATCTACTTTACTGTTGTGCAGGTTAGCCACCGCTATGATCACCTACATAGGAGGGATGCAGAGGACCTTTGTGGGTGGGAAACAGAGGTCTGATGCCATCCAGCAGATGCCTACAGTAGGTTTCATAATCTACTCTATAACACTTACATTATCATATATGTAGTTGGGAAGCATATCTACTTTTGAGACTGCTTCAAGTATATTTTATGGGTATTTGTATTGATAATACTAATGCAAATGTAGGAATTTAAGTTCCACTCATTAAAAGCTATCATTAGCGTACTGACACATTCTGAGGTTATGTGCAGCTATACTGGGCCAGTGTACTCATTCTGAAGGAACTTTAATTATGACTGTACATTCATATTGACTACTGGGACTTCTTTACATATATTCTGCATTTATAATCAATAATAAGCTGTATGTCACTTAGCTCAAATGGTTACTCAGTATCACAAAATGACTGCTTACTTTCTGTGTGTGAATTCAAATCCCATTACAGCTTATTTTTTGAAAATATTAGTGGTTATGTGAGTAAAAGTGCACATTACATATGGAAGACTTATTGCTGTTTGCCAACTTATACAGTACAGCTTTTTACACATCTAGCATTGCCATGGTTCAATGACTCCAACAGCACTTAGGCTGCAGATGACTATACATTTCTCCATTAACAATAAATCATCTAGAAGCATCACATAGTACTTCTGTATGTGTGAATGCTGAGTAATATATACATTAGTAACCTCTACATTATAGAAAATACATTATCGTAATATCCATGTTTGTTCTAATCACTTTCATGAATGCAAGACCAATGCAGGCCAACATGGCTAAAATGTGTTGGAGTTTGTAAAATGAAATGTAAGTACAAGAAGTTTGGATTGGTAAACTTTATTCTGTCTTATGGCTGTAGGTTTACCAGTGCATGTATAGCACTCTTCAAGAAAAATCTTGATGATTGGATGGAAGATAGGAAATTCACCCCAGGGATCACTTCTGTGGCTCTGCTCGACAGGGGCACAGGAAAATAATTTTCTTGGGTGGTAAAAGCCAGGGTACCATTTGACTAGGCTTATATAGGTCCTAGGGCCAATAGCCTAGTACCTACCTATGAACCTATGTGGGGCATGTGATATTGCATCACACAGTTGTGCACTAATGAATTCACTCGCCTGCTCATTTTGAAAAGTGCCTTATGGTGTTTATTTTTGCAAATTATGACAGTTAAACTCAGTATGCTTACACATACTAATGTTATAAGGCAGATAAATATGTATTCCATATAGTTTTATGACATCAAAGGAAATGTGCTGTCTGTTATTCCATGGATATGTGTGTGTCTGAATTTAAGTTTAGACTGTTTTGGATGTTATTTTGCCAGTTCACTATTTCCAGTTTAAAAACAGATATGGGAAATATATACTTGTTTAGCAAATTTTGCAGTGCATCTTTTTACATATGTAGTATTTCTGTGTTACATTGATGCCTATAGCATTTAGGTCATGGATAACTATGAACATCTCTGTTATGCACAAAGTTTCTAGAAACAGCATACCTATGTCAATAAGGCTGTATGTGTAAATACTAGGCAATACACGTTGCCTGTACATTTTAAATTGCATAATATGTCACAATCCATTTTTTTTAACAATGACTGTCCTACTTAAATTAGATGTTGATGTATTAAATACAACATATGAACAGTAATTTCTATAATATGTAGTTATGGGCTTATGGGCTTCACGTGCAGTCACATATTTTATTGTAAAGTATGACACTTTGAACTCTGAAGTGTTATAGCTGTTTGTTATTGCTGTGAGCCAAGTGTGGTCATGCAGTCAAGATTGCATACTGTTGTGGTTCAAATGCACAGCACATGACAGAACTGGTACATTTATTTTACTTATCCTGTAATTTATAAGTACAAATTCAGATTGCATTTAATTCTTCCCTGCATATTCACATAGTTAAGTTTTTTAACTTCCATCATTCCATACCATCACAGCTAAGATGGATTAGTTAGGCAGATAGTCATCATGGATATGGTGTAAACATACTCCAGGATTTAATAAAACCCATGTGGGCTCCATGTAGAGCCTACACAGAATGTATCCATGTACACAGCCATGGTTCCCCCTCAGCAGCTCATCATGCATATTAATGATGGTGCACTACTGAGGCAGAGCATAGGAACAGGATTATTGAATCAGTGTAGGGATAAGTGTTCAGGCTACCTGTGGTCATGGATGGTCTATTCTGCTCCTTGCTACTGTTAAAGTGCTGTGAATTGGGCCAAATGTGTCATATTTAATTTTAAATAGTTTTTTCTGTTTTTTGCATGTTTGCACAGTGCAAAGAGCAGCAATGCCAAGTTGTGCTCACATATAGACAGCTGAACCTGCCAACATCTACAAATAGAAACCAGACATCATTCATTATCATGATTATGTATTTTTGCAATTTTAAATATTTTTTATTTTTTTTTTTAATTGCTGTTTGCGTGGCAGAACCGAGCAGCTCTCATACATACATAGCTGACAGTTGCTAGACATCTAAAAATAGAATCCGGATATAATTAATTATTCATGTTTGGATTTATTTAAGCAAAGTGCTTAGCAACACTAACAGGTAGCCCAGTAGTATACGTAAAGGTATAAAGGTTTTCACGATATCCAAGTAACTAAATGGGTAGAGATACAGCCTAATATTTAGTAGGTCCTGGGTTCGAGTTCATAGCAATGATAAGATGTCTATAAATTAATTATATATGTTTAATTTTAAAGACAAATTTGTGAAATATGGCACTGCTGCACAGGGCTGAGCACTGCTTAAACATGCTAATAGCTGTTTTTGTTTATGCAGTACTAAGCTGAGCTAAACACCCCAGTTGTATGAGTTTTTGCACTGCTTAGCTGTGCTTAGCTGGTTTGCAGGCTGCTAAAAAATGCAGTGTTTTTTTTAATGTTGTTGAATAACATGTACGGGTGCAAAGACAGCCTATACTAAGTGCAATAGGTGGAAATTCTGCAACAGTCTTTGGACTCTTATCTACTGTGGATGTGCAGGTGGTGCTGATGAAGGTGCGTGCTTTTGGGTGCAGAGATGGGGTATTCAGGAGTCCTGGGTCTTTGTTGGACTCCTGGTTAAAAAACATGAATCCAGGCTGCTGCAGGGCAGTTTCCAGGGCTCAGAGTATAAGCCAGAGGCCTGGGGCCAGTTGTCTAGGGAACTCACCAGTGTTACTGGTATCCCCTGCACGAGTGAGCACTGTCATTACCATTATAATGACCTGAAGAGGAAAAAGAGGGGGAACCTTGGACACCTGAGTCCAAGAAGCTAAAGCAGGGAATGCCTCACAAATATGTACGTAATTCTTCCTCTGTTTTTATGCAAGCTGACTATCTGCAAAACTGGTATACATAATGTTCTGCTTATCTCCTAACAGCTGCAGCTGAGATGGCTCGCAATGTTGAGTTCCATGCTGGGCACCTGGCCAGGGTGCGCTATAAATGTGTTATATACGGATGTATTAATTAATTTATTATTTAACTGTAGTGCAAAAAGCAAGAAAGAGTAAAGCATTTACTGCAATAAAGTATACTTCATAAAAACTGATGTGCAATAAATGGGCAAGTAGAACTGTAGTAAAATAAATGGGCAATAACAATTTTATTGCAATAAACAATACCAATAACAGTAAGCAAAATGGTGTACAGCAGGAGTGTATTGTTATAATCATTGCAGAAGAGCTATATGCATTACTTGTCTATGGTAAGGTTGCTGCAGTCAAGTGTAACACTGTAATAGCTGTAGAATGCAGAAATAATGTCCTGCAAACTATATTATTTAACTCATAGTATGGTCCAAGGCCATCCAAAGGCCAATATTGGTCACATAATGCTCTATGTTCCTCCTACCTCAGGTAATAAAGGTATATGGGTGAGGTACCGCAGTCTATGGGCAGATATTGCGTGGACTTCACAGACATTTATCAGCAACATGCCTCTCAGTCTCTTAGAGTAAGAAATCTGGACAAAGCCATAAAAAATTGGTACAAATAGGGACAATTTTGAAATATTGCTCTTACAAACTCAGAAAGTTGATAGAATAACAGGTTTTGCATTAGCATGAATTTTATGAAGGGTATGAAGTCAAAACTCTAATGTATGTCATTATTTTCTAACTTCACTCTTCAATGATTTGCCACTAATTTGCCAGAAAGCCATGATTTTATGAAAAACGGGCCAAAAATATAAAGCAAAAATATGTACATTCTGTGAAAATATGTATGTTGAGAGGTATGATCAGCAATACCAATAAAGTGTTAAGCAGCATCGTTGATTCCTAAAGAGATCTGTTTCAATAAATGCAGTAGGGCTGAATGTCATTCATGTGTGTTCTACTGTCACTGCAGTCAAGTATAGCACTGTAATAGTTGTAGAATGCAGAATGTATTCAGTCACACAATGCTCTCCTTTTCTCCCACTCCAGGAACAAATGGTATATGGGATATGAATGAGTCAGCCCATGTTATGAGCAGATATGATTGTGCTGACATTTCACAGACAGTTATGAGCAATACCAATAAAGTTAACTTTTTTGCAGATGGCCCCTGCAGTTATAGCTATTGGCGTCTATCCCAATGCCTGCCAAATAAGGCATGACAGATGTCTAGATTATGTACTGTACACAAACATGCCTCTCAAGTGTCATGAATTCACGTAAAGTAATTAAAACTGCCTAATCTGGCTGTCACAGGATTACCAGAAAAATGATTACCTGGAATACAATGTATTACCAAATCTGGTTACAGAACACCTTGGTAGTTATAGAAGTCTACATTATGTGAAAGTGTTCTGTGTAGTAGTGTAACTGCATTTGCTATTGCTCAGCCCATACTGACCCATGCTAACAGCTTGAGAGGTATGTACGTGCTATATCAGCTAAAGGAGAATTGCAGTCACTACTCAGAACTGACACTATATACCTGTAGAGTATTTAGTAGCAGTGTTTTCAGGGATATAGTCTGCATTGTCAGTAATGGATTGTTTCTGTCTCTCTCTTTCTCTCTCCCCACCCCTTGTCTTCATTTATTTACTATTGTTATTTATTATTATGATTTAATATTAGCATATGTTGCTAAACTAATTATACTTTTGCAAAATGTGATGTAATAGTGTTATGTGTATTATGATTCACTATTAACATACTTTGTTAAACTATTTTGTTGCCCTTATTGTTTACTTCTTAATGGCATACTTTTACCATAATGACCATTATGTTATTTACTGGTGTGTTAAACATACTATATATCAATATGTATTTAAATGAAATAAAATCATGTCCCATTCTGTTAATACTAACAATGGTTTGGTTATTTCTAACCTTAACTTATTCACCACAGCACATCAAGGTAGACCGGTTTCAGCTGACCCTCCTACCTTGCCACAACTGGCTGTGGCACCTCATCCCAGCACATCTGGGAACCAGACTAGTGGTGCCCCCTATGCTGCCCCTGCACTACCTGTGGC
The DNA here is from genome assembly GCF_019279795.1 of Protopterus annectens. Classification (NCBI taxonomy): domain Eukaryota; kingdom Metazoa; phylum Chordata; order Ceratodontiformes; family Protopteridae; genus Protopterus; species Protopterus annectens. Next base: position 1,465,776,409 of record NC_056725.1, read on the forward strand.
ATCGGGTGGTACCACCCCACAGGATGGATCCAAGCTCCCTTCTGGGAGCAGTGTAGGAGGGGGTGTAGTCACCCAGGATGAGCTGACGATCTTCATGTGCAGGATAGTCTACCATGGGTTTGTCTGCTGCCTGCACTGGCTTGAGGGCATGTTGGCTGACCTGCTGGGGCAGTCTCACCCCGGTGCCCAGCCTCCAGCACTGCCACTCTCATGGCAGTGAAGGAGCAGTGTCAACAGTCCCATGAGTGAGGATGTGAGTCATGCTGTTGCCATCTGGTGGCACATGGGACTTGGATTCCACAACTCCCTCCCTATTCAAGTTGTTCACTCCCCTCATGTGTCACACACTGACCCTGTCTGCTGTCTTGTCTGTCTGCAAATGCATCCTCACCTACCCAACTTACCTCACCCACATGTACCTATGTCCCTTCCCCAACATTCCACTCTCGCCTTAAAAAAAAAAAATGGGCAACTGTCCCCCAATAAAATATCGTCCCAGACATAGGTCTCCATTTCGAACACGTGTCTACTGGACACACATAATTTGGTTCAATTGGCTTGACAATGCAGTTATGTTGTCCTCACCCCTCTCTCTGGGGCTGAGAGTTCAACATCATGTACAAATTCTGTCAAAGTGCACACTTGTTGCTGTACAAGAAATGGATAGCTCTGGTTCTTTCCTACACCCTTCCTGCACATCCCTACCTGCCTTCCACTATGTGTTTTCCCCTGCTTGTACCCCATTTCACCACTTTCCTATTTCCCCATTTTTCTTTTCTTTATTTTTTTAGTGCATTGCTGAGTGGTGTGCCATATCATGCAGATTCGCTAACCTTAGCTAAATACAGCTATGTTTACTATAAGTTTTTTTAAACTTGTAATACATGCTTACAAAATAAACATCTGTCCCATATTTTAACCCAAGACTATCACACTTGTAGGGTACTGTATTGACCTGCCACACCACACAACTCTTACCTAGAAGCGTAGTAATTGCTAGTTACATTCATTAAGCATGTTTCAGCAGAGCTGCGCTCCACGCCACTGCACAAACTTAATTATAATGTAATTAAAGCAAAAAGATTAAAAATGAGAGTGTACCTTGGACTCTGGTGCAATAGTACACCTCTAGAAATCCAAAGACTGAATAATGGATGTAAGTGAGGCCTGTAATAGTGGGTAAATGTGTCCTTCAGCAGCAACATGTAGAAAGACACCTGCTAAGGCATTAATGGTAAAATATATATTCAACTGAGACCCTGGTACGCATATACATTCATATAAAGCCATGCACATACGGATAGATGTAGAAAATGTATGTCACAGCCTGTATGTGTGCACATATATCCTGCAAATACACCTGCTGCACCAGTGACTCAGTAGCTCAGTCTGTTAATTGCCTTGCAAATGGTACATTTTGCCACACAGAGTCTTGGGTTCAAATCCAGTGATGTGTAGACGTGAATTTACAGTATTGTGAAGGCAGCAGTTAATGACTGAGTCATGCACTCTTTATCCATACAATGCATTTCAAATGACATGCCTGCTTTTCACTGATGGAGGTCACAGGCCTGCAGGTAGGAACATTCTTTACATATCCCTACAGCAAAACTTATATATGCATAAAGTGTCACATCATGCATTAATATGCATTTACACAGAATGTCAATGCAGATACTGCAAATGAGGGCCACTAATATCAGAGTGCACCACACAATCTTTCCAAAGTCACTGTGCAGATTATCACAGCTGCACAGCTAACATACACATTGGAAGTCCATGCTTGTAACAAGGCCTGGCCTCGTACATGCTGCAAGTTACTACCAGACTGTAACACAATGGCCTGGCAGTTGCATAAATAGTGGATATATTCTTATATTTATACCCCATCTTACCCAAGGACACACCAAGCATGCTGCCTAGTACTCTGTTAGTGATACCATTCCCTAACATACTTACCTTAAACACATGCCTTATTTAGAGTGGAAAGGGTAGCCTCACTCTGGCTCTGCCTCTACAACAAGGCTGACAAAGCTCCCACAGTTACTCCTACATGTTGTTGTCCCCCAAAGTGTTCAGACTCCCTGCCTATGTCTATTACCAGCAGCAGCCTGTAACACATACATCTCTATGGTACGTTTTCTGCTACAGACCTACCCTCTGCAATGCTGTAGTCTCCTCACCCCACTAATGTCCAGAACAACATATCAGAAAGGGGTCCTAACCTACATGAAGGCCTTATATATTGTACAGTGGTTGCATGGCATTGGCTGCCGATAGTGTAAATCAGCTGTGTTAGCTGCAAATAGTATTTCAGATACACATATTGGTTTAGAGGAAATCACATGCTTAGGAGAAGCATGTTTAAAAGGCAAGCAGCTGGCTATGGGGAACCAGTCTGTATGACACTTTCCTCACACAGAGTACGCCTTTGTGAAAACTTTACTAAAACAGCACATCAACAGAGAAGTACTGCACTCCATCAGGTATGTAACTGATCATGTGTACAACAAGATGCAGATGGGTGAATAGACATACAGCATTAAGCCTATCATAGACCTGTGATAATGACATGTCATTGATCTCTTGCTGTCTTACACATACATAGGATGTACTATACATCAAGAGTGCATGTTTTTGTTGTCATTGTGGCACACTGGTCTTCTTGAACTGTCCCTTTATAGTGGTTGTAATAGCACACTGCTAATTGTGTGGCACTGTTCCTATGAAGTATTATCGGGGGATTGACTGTAGGGGACACACTACAGTAGACCTGAGTGTTGGGTGTATGATCATACAGCAGTATCTGTCATGGCACACAAAGGAATACCTGATTATTGCTACTATCTCAGTTGTATCCACACACTTAGTATGTTTGAACACTACAAAGTATGACATGTGTGAGCAAGCAGTGGATATTTCCAGCCGTGCTGTGCTTGCTGTATCTCTACATAGTGTACTTCCACATATGTGATCCTGCAATGTGGTCCCCTTTTTTGTCTTTTAGGAATCATGTATCATAGAAACCATGTACCCTTGTCTGATGGGGAAAATTAAATTATACTTGAAGTACTAAGGCAACATCGTTACATCCTACTGTCCAAGGGGAGGAAAAACAGGGAACAGCAGACTGCATTGTGGGTGGACCTTGTCCATGATGTGAATGGCATGGGCCATCAGGGCAGGACATATGAGCAGGTTTGACACCATGCAATAGACATTATCAATGCTGCACAATGAAGGGCAGCAGATGTAGCCAGGGATTGTGCCAGCACCTGTGGAGGGGCTCCAATGGAACAACCATTCATGCCCACTGTTGAATTCCTGGTGAACCTAGGCACACATGACAGCTTCCAGGCATCCATCACTCTACACATTGTGGAGGAGGGTGTCATTGTTTCCTCAACAGAGGAGTGTGCAGGTAGGTTTACTGTAATCAGCATTGTAATATTCTAGCAGTCAGTGTGTAAGGCTGTACATACTTTTACATGGGTGTCAGGTCTTAGGTCTTTGTGGGGGGACGTTTTACCTTAGTTGTACTCTCATACTCAGACTGTGACCAATACAACAAGTAACACAGTAGGTACTGTAAATGCAAGATATATGGATATATTACCTTGTTGTGCTGTAACACGCATTGGTAATGACATTATCTCACCCTCAACTTTTCTCAGGTCCATCAGGTAGTGGCCAAGGCCATAGTCCTCCTTCTGATAGGCATGACACTGTTTTGTTAAAGAACATTTATATTCTATTACAGTTAAGGGCCAGAATAATGCCCTGTTTAACATAATGTCATGTAAACAGGGTATAATTTTATTTTCCATTCTGGAACAGGTACATAAGGATCTTAGAGGGGGTAATCACAGGAGTGTAGTTGAACAAATAGAAACACTTTGGCAATGGCAGTTAAGAAAAGATAAGCCTCCTGGATTAAATGAGGCATTTACTCTAAAATGCCTTTTACAACACAAAAGATTGAAAGCACATTAAATTAGGCAGTGAAACATGTATTTCAATATATTTGTTAAGATAGGTGCGCTTTGTTTTTATGTGTCGATTTATCATGTATACTACCATACTGCTTAATTAAAAGGTAAATTGTACTGGTCATGTTTTACTTGATTTACTTGACTTGATTGTTATAAAGTTATTGAGTTGAATGTGTATTTTGTTCTGAGGAAGTCTATTTTGGACAAAAGTGGAGAAGAAGCATTTGACCAGTAATCCAGTTGTGTGTCTTTGTTATTATGAGTATTGGTAGATTTTTCATCCAAAATAGTGCAGGTATTCATGTACCACTTTCTTCTTTCTTATCACAGATGTCCGGGGGGGGTTAGTTTCTGTCCCCTACACAACCTGATGTCACTGTCTCTTTGGACTCGGATGATGATGGTGGCCACAGTGATCCACAGATGGGGGTTTTGGGGCCTGAATCTTTCCCAGAGGTAGACATCCCTCTTCTGCCTCCATTGTCACTGCACAAAGTCAGTATGGCCACACATACCCTGTCCCTAGAGGCCACTATGGCTGCTGTGAGATAGACACTGGCTATAGCCAGAGAGCTGGTGGGGACCCACACAGGCAGATTAACAGGGGTGCTTGTAGGTGGCCTGCTGTCCATCCTCTACCTGTTGCAGGTGTTACATCACAGATCACTTGGTGCATGTTTTGGGCCATCATGGAGGCACAGGCATTTTCTGAATGGAACACCAAACATATGCTTAGGGTTATGGATGCAGCATAGTCTAATATCCATGACTACCTCCACCACATTGAAGACACCCTAGATTGGTTGACTGATGAAGTGGACAAAAGGTAGGGTGAGACAGTGGCTGCCTTGGACTGCACATTGTCTGTGCTGGAACATGTGGTTGGAGTTGAGCATTGGACTCATGGATGTAGGTCAGTAAGCCAATCTGATGACAGTCCACTTGGCCATGCACAATCACGCTCCCATAGTGGCAGTACATCCAGTGCTACAGAGGGGAGCATGCTGTCCACACCACAACATGGCAGGCCATGGGCCCATGGTCCTGGACATTCACAATGGGGACATAGTCCCAACAGACAGCAGTCACCATCAGATACTAGCACCACTTCTGACCTTGGGCATAGAGGTGCCAGTGCAACTCTTGGCAGAGCCAGTTCCCATGTTCGGGGGCAAAGAGGGTGAACTGTCAACTCTACCCTGCACAATCCAAAGCTGTCCAACATACACACATGTAGGGCAAGCACTGAGCTTGACTGTGTACACCCACACACTCACACACCACTGTCAAATGCAGGTCACTTACAGGTACCTTTCCATGGTCCATCTTACCTGCTTCCCTTCCTGACTCACACACATCCTGTCAACCATTTGGGTCAGCCTAGGCCTCCTGCACCCCCACACAACACCATGTGCAAGTGATGATAGCTGTGTCACATCCCTGTCTTCCTCGCCATCGATGCAGGGAAATGAAGATATGTGTCTGATGCACAGGGTGACTATATTAGTTAACATGTATTTGTGTAATGCAGTGTTGTTTTGCCATGCCACTTGTAGTGGTTAATGACAGATACTGAATTCTGGCATTTGTCACAAGTACACCACATACTTTTGTGTACCTTATGTTGTATGATTTTGTAATGGCTGTATATGTACATGATGACAGGTGTGTCTCAGACCTGTTTATGTTTCTGTTTCAGGGGTCTGTTGGTATAACCTATGGATACACTGTGGGAATGAAACAGTGCAGGATGGCATGTCAGCACAGTAGAAATATATCTTCAGCAAGGTACAGCAGTATAAGTGCATGGCTCCATAGGTTCATATACATATAAATGTCTAACAAGGACAATGGCCACATTCAGCGTACTCATGCATCCCTAATCTGTGAACAGGTCTGCTACTCTTGATAAGTGCCACCAGGGTTTTGGGAACTACCATCTACAAGGTGTGGCAATGGTGATGACCCATCTACAAATATCCTGCATCCAGTACAAACACTTTCCTGACACCAGTTATGATTGTTGTGCTCTGCTTCCCAGTGTGTAACCTGCACTTGATGTGTGTCACAGCAGATATGTGCTTCACATGCATGGGGGCTTTTTTCATGTAAGGTGTACTGTCTGTGTTACATACCTGTCTCTCCAGCATGTACTATGTATACCACAATGATGTTGTAGGTGTGTAGAACAAGTGAGGCGTGTTAGTCCTGTCATGGATACACGTGAGCTACACAGTGGGATCTGACACCTCCGAGTATGGAGCCAGACACATCCCCTCCAAAGTATTTAGGGGACAGACTACACATGTATGGTCATGGCACAGACTCCATAGGACATGCTATCTACGCTGTGTATTGGTGTACTATGGAACCTGTATGGCTGATACAGTTGTACAATATGCCTGTGTAGTGACATAGTAAGGGTGCCATTGCACACAATGATAGCTGTGATGACTGCCACATTTAGCATAGCAGTGACAATCTGGGATCAACATCCCAAACCTGTCAGTGTTGGGTGTACAACAGTGAATGCATCCCCAAATTTACCAACCAGTGAGAGTCAATGGCTACATTACTCTCTGTGTCCATAACTCCATGTGCAATGGCTCGACTGTGTGTGTGGTGTGCAGGCACTACAATATTTTGCAGGAGTGGATGATGTCCCACAGGATAGTATTGTGCAGTCATTGGCAGTCTTTGCCAGTGGTTCAAAGTACGACTGACTGTGTCTTAGGACATCCTGGATACCTGTTGATTCTGGCTGGGAGTCTGCATATTGGGACCTGTCACAATCACCTTATAATGTACTCAGTCAGAGGTCACTGGCACCGGTTGTGACTAAAGAGAGGGAATAGGTAGATGGGGAATGCTGATAATGGAGGATGATGAACCCCACTGGTGACTGGTGTCACTGCAGCACAGGTCTCCCACTGCTATCTTCCCAGAGTTTGACTGTCAGATGCTTGCCTATCCACCAGCTGACATGGCACTCTGTACATGACATACACAGATTCCAGCAAGGCCTGCTAGCATAAAATTGTCATACACCTTGTCGGGCAATGGTTGGTGGAGTGAGATACATGTCCGACATCCATTGCATAGTGTAAAACTCAATGGGTTCCGCTAGTTACAGCTAAGAGGCATGATCTGGCCTTGAGCAAATATAACAATGCTTGGTCCAGTGTCACTAGGTGTATGACAGTGTCAGTGCTCATATCCATGCTAACTGCTATGATATTTCTGTTGACATAACTCAGGGATCTGGGGACACTGCTTAGTACAACCTGCTAGTTATCGCCCATGCAAATAAGTGTTGCAGTTACTTCCAGAATGTTGCAGGAAGAGTCATGCAAGATATCTGTACAGAACACAGACAAACACACTAGTGAAGTGTAATATATACACACTGTGTTGCTTAGTCGTGGTGCGGCTCACTTGCCCAAAGGATGATCCAGGTCCTTACCTACAATGCCATACAGCAGTGCAGTGACATCTCCACAGGGGGAACCAATGTAGTGCATCATGTGTTTACCAATATGGGTTACCAGTACAGCCCCTCAATGTGAGGTCCTCCATGGTGGTATTTGGTCACAGGTCAGTCTCCCTAGCAGTGCCAGCATGTACCCCACCCTTGCAGACAATACAGACATATATGTAAAGACAGCCATTTATTACCTCCTGTGAGATGGTTGACAAAGCGTGACTGCAACCCCCTTCAGATAGGACAGGCAAGTATGCAGAGCTCTGCTCCCATGCATTATGTCAGCAGTATTACAATGGCATGAACTCGGCTGTACATGACAGGAGGGACATAGGCTCATCATGGCTCAGCAAACCTGACTGGTGGACAACTGATATTAGCGGGCTGTACCGAAACAGGTGGACTGTTTTGTGTGATAGTTGGGATGAAGGTGCCCTCCCTTGCATGGATGGACTACCTCCTCAGTGAAAAGAAGCACATAGTGTTGCTGTGATGTTGAGTAGACATGGTAAGTGACAAAAGTAGCCACCCACGAAAAGCAGGACCACAATGCACAGTGCATTTACATGTGTGACCTCAAAGGAATGGCCCAGTTTGTCTGTGATCTCATACATCATGATGCCACATATGATGGGTCTGTACTCATACCTGACCTGTCCACCCACACTGTCTGTGTCAACTACACTCCCTTGTCCCCGCCAAATGTGACACATGACAGTCCTACAACCTGTCCCATAACTTCCATATTTACAGAGCAGTTCATAACTGGCCTCTCACTGGAGGATACACAGCATCTATCGCACATGCTAAAATACAAGGATTACTAACACCATTGGGACACCCTTGTAATCATACCAACATTACTGGCTATGTACCAGCGGATTGGACAATGGCAACTGTTATATCCTTGCACAAAGGTGGTACATCCACTGATCAACATAACTGCATACCACTTTGTCTGAGTATCCATATCTGTATGGCTATATGGGTGATCATCATGGAGCTGATCAGCACACATATATGTGTTCTACACACAGTTGACTGTACACAGTTTGGATGTGTGACTGGGGAGCATGACTGTTACTCTTGGTGGACATGTCCGAGGCAGTGACCATGGACCTGGTTGAGGGTACGTCAGGGCATACAACCCCTAGAATCAGCCAAGCCATCTGACTATATCCCCCGCTCTGGCAAAATTTACACCCACATAGGCATCCATGATACTATCATTGTAGGGGTCACTAAGTGGCCCATTGCTGGCACACATATGCAACATAGGGACATCTGCTTCCAATAGCTGATCTGTCA